>NC_056749.1:712994156-713116656 GCF_019279795.1 Protopterus annectens
ACACTCACATGTTCGACTCCACATCATCGACACTTCATAACGTCGATGTTTCAGGTAAGCGATCTTCCCCCTCACAGGACCCATGGTAGCACTCGTTTCACTATTAAGAAGGTAAGGACAATGCTGTCAGGGTACATTTTGAAGAATGACGTAAACCTTACGCGTTAAAAGACAGAAACGAGTGCTACCATGGGTCCTGTGAGGGGGAAGTTCGCTTGCTTGAAACGTCGATGTTATGAAGTGTCGATGATGTGGAGTCGAACATGTGAGTGTCACTGTTTTGACTTGTCGGTGAAGTAATAGGTACCCATATATATATATATATATATATATATATATATATATATATATATATATATGTATGTATATATATATATATATATATATATATATATATATATAGAGAGAGAGAGAGATACATACACACCATGGGTGTAAAATTGAAATGCACACATAAATGTTAACAGCTGAAGGCAAACAGTAAAATGCACAAAAGTTATCAATACACACACACACATTCATATATGGGACTGGTTCATTCAACTAAATCACATTACACTAAATCACTGCAGACTAAACAAAACTGACAATCTCATTTGACTGCAATGACAGTTAACTGAATCATGACTGACTGAAATTTATGTCTACAGAATGTTAGTGTTTTATGTTTGAATGGAAGCAGTGACCGACGTTTTTTTTTCTTTTCTCCACTGTTTTGATTGCACAATTAGTATATTTAAGTAAGGGATACTGTGTGGCAAATACCTGCCAAGTCATCACCTTTGATCTTCTGATAAAAATCTGTTTGACATCTATAAGCCTTACAAAAACAGGTCTTTATTATAACAGCGAATGCTTAAAATAGTGAACGCTGTATAATTGACCCCCAAAAAAATGACAACACAAAATTCCAAACAAACGGAACAGTGATTTTTTTTCCTAGGGAAAAAAAATCGCTGGTCCGCAAAAAAAAAAAAAACACAAAATAAAGTGGGGGCTATGCCCCCCACACCACCTTACTTAAATATACCAACTCTGAGCTCACACCACAGTGGAGGAAATGGCAAAGTCCCGAAAACAGCACAGTGATTTTTTTTCCCTGGGAAAAAAATCACGGTTCCATGTCTTCGGGATATTGCCATTTCAACATTTAGCTGTTGATTAAAATGTGTTTGCTATATTAAGCATTGTTTACTTAATAGGGAACTGCAAAAACTGTGTTTAATGTCTCTACTCACTCTGTAGCAAAAGTCTGGACTATGATTCCTGCACCAGTCAAATCAATACATGACATTCATTTAGTTAAGCTGCAACTAAAAGAATTCCTCTCTGACTCCTGGCTTTGCACTTCTTGCTCTTGTGTTTAAAATGTTATGTCCTTCTCCTCTAATACCTTCATATGAGTAATGAACTGTCACACATAACAGGTCAACACATTTCAATGATACACGATATTGTATTTATCTTGTTTTAATGATGGTATATGTGTGTTACTATTCATGTCATATTTGCATCAATATTTCTATTAATTTATATATTTACAGTACATTGCAATATGATGTCAGTTTTCACCTATGTATATGTATTTTCTGTTCTTTTATTTGTGGAGCTTTTCTCCCCAGGCCTTGGCTGAAAACAAGTAAAACTGCAGACTATTTTAAAGGTTCAATACCTAGATCTCAAAGGCCTCTGAGACATAGAAATACAGATATAGACACAGAAATTATAATAACTACCTTTAGTAAACTGCAAAACACATTACCTGTGCAACACCCACCATGACACATTCAGCCACATCCGCCACATCTCACTGCATCAGTGCCCATGCCCGTGCCTGTAAGGCAATAAAACCTCACAAGCCAATAGTTTGGTCATAGGAGACTCCATTGTAAGACACACTGATGTCCCACCACCACACTGAGCAAGGAGAAGATTCTGGTCAGTTGTCTGTCAGGGCACGCATGCATTCAAGTCACTGAACCACAAGCACCAGTTTGATTTAGTCATAGTCCACATGGTCATAAATTATCTAAGATGTACCTCCTGAACTAGATGAAGAAAGACATGATGGAGGTCTCCAACTGTTTTTCTCAGGCAGGTATGAGCCTAGCAGTGAGCAGCATTCTACCTTCTCCAAGACTGATGCCATAAAACAAATAGACGATATTGTCTTTCCACTCCCTGCAAGCTCTCCTCACACTGGAGAATATAGTTGTCTGTGTGGTCGATGAGACATAGTTCAAAGCCACATTCAGCACACCAGCAAAGCAGGGCTATAATGCCTTTCATACATTTAGACCAGCTACTGCACAGAAAGGGACAAAGAGCAGAGTGCAAATTCAGACTGGAGGAAGACAGCAGAGGAACACACCCCTGTGGCCCCCCTTTTTGCATTTACTGCAAATATTTGAGCAACAAGGACTACTTCTTCTTTCAGGAGAAAAAATGACAGCAGTTGTTTTAGTAATGGCAACACTGCTTTTGTGATATATCTTGCACAGTGTAATAGCTGTAGTTGTTTTTACATAGGGGAAAACTGTGAATAAATTCAAAACCAGGGTAGCACACCACCTGCTTGACATCAGAATCTAGATCCTCAGAAACCAACTAGCAAAGCATGGCTGCTTTTTCACAGACCATGGAGGTTGCCACTTCCACATCCTGGACAAGCTCACTAGGGGTCCACTCGAAGGAAACAAAAATGTGATCCAGGAAAAAACACACACTCACACACACACACACACACACACACACACACACACACACACACACACACACACACACCCATTCATGGCTATGGCCAGTTTAGTGTGCTGAATCCACCTATTGCATGTCTTTGGAATGTGGGAGGAAACTGGAGCAACCAGAGGAAACCCACCTGAACACAGGGAGGACATGCAGACTCCACACAGAAGGTAACCTAACCATGAATTGAACTAAAGAATATAATTATTGGATCATTTATTTATAGTTTTCATAACATTATTATTATTATGATTATTATTATTATTATTATTATTATTATTATTATTATTATTATTATTATTATTATTATTATTATTATTTGCCTCACTGAAGGAAGAAGCAATTTACAAATGTGAAGTTGTACATTATGCATTTACAGCTGTAGACAGTGATTATACTTGTCAGACAAAGTACCTTTAATGCACAGTGTTTTTAAACTGTTAATTTTTCTTTATAGGCTATTAACACATGACCTATGCTATTCTTGTCACACATATTACATGGTTTCCTGACATTTCTCTGCTGCTTTGTTCACTCTCTCTCTCGCTTTCTCTCTGCAGCTCTGACATGTCATTAGCAGGTTGATGTACAGCAGGATTAATGCTTCATTATATAATAGCCTACTGAGAGGGTTGTTTCAGAGAATAGGATTTTCTCTGATTAAAGCTTTTCCTGATTCTTATTTTTAATCCCTGTCCAACAAATGTTTGATAATGTGGTAATAAAACTAGTGCAACACAACTTAAGATTGGATTTACTAGAATTTATTGATACAAACAAAGAACCATATGAATTGTTCTCTTTTCCTATGGCTGGATTACAACTTTCATTTCACAGTGATTTGTGGTGCACACACATACCTCATTACAGCCTTGTATTTATTGCCATTACTTCCCCATACATTAGCTGTATTTTTGTTGTGTATTTTTCATCAGTCATATTACATTATTTTGTTATTCAAATCTGTTATTGCATCAAATACTGGAACACCTGGATATAAACAATAGCTGAATGCTACGCATCACTATAATGCATACCGATGCTACATACCCATGTATCAAATATTATTTATTATACATACTTATAAATACCTTATGCTAGGTGTAATTGCCTACTCACAATATTATACACTAAACTATTGTAATCTGTAAATCATAATCTTATCTACCTATGTAAATCTTACTTTTTTATACCTGTAACATGGGTCAAGGTTGAAATGGTCATGTGACTAGCTCACCGCCACATGTATAAATAAGTAAAATAAAGCTAATATACTTTGCATGGTGATAACATTACTTCGTGCATGGATCAGAAATAGAGTTATAAACCATTTGCCTTTCCATTCCCACAACATAAGGAACAAAGTTACAGCCAGAGAGCAACTAAGTAACTTTAATATCAATGCCATGTTGCAAAGATTGTAAGACAGAACAATTGTTTAAAGTTGCTTCTAATGTCTTATGCACCAAGGGTAAAATACTCACCTACAGAATAGTTCATGCTGCTTCATCAAAATGAAATCAGTTTCCCCATTTCAGTTCCAACTGACGCTGTCATCCAAGGCATCTTAGAAGTATGTGCACATCATTAACAATTGCTTAACTTATTGGACCCAACTTGCTCGTGAAGAGAACCTCAGGGAGCTCCATCTTTGATTAGGTGTAAGGAAATGTAAACATACTACATTGTGAGTTGTGGAAGCTGGTAGCAATTTAACCTCTACTCTGGGAATGGGCTTTAGATGATAAATACAGGCATGCCCCACTGTACTTTCTCCGTGTCCATTGTAATGCAAGCCTAAATTTTGTCACTAAAAAAAACCTGCAATGAAAAAGTGGAAAGGTTATGTAATATATCAAGTGCAGAAAGAGCCTAGAATATCAAGGCATCAGCAGAAGCAAAGGTAAACCTTTAGACAAAGTCTCTCTACCACACTGAGTTTCTCTTGTAACTTCAACAGTGACAATGCAGTTGTCATAAAACCAGTGGCAGAACCTATATGATTCTTCTCTCACCCTCCCAGTGGATTGGTACCAAAGAACCATGCATGTACCAAATTCTTATAAACATAACAAAAAAGATGAGAGGGCTCTGAATAGTTTGTTTTCTGAATGACTAGGACTATCCAGAAGATAGTATAAGGAAGTATTTAACCATGAGAACTGAATTCCACACAATCACATCAAAATCAGCAGTTAAATATCATCCAAATCAGAAAATGTCATACTCAGGACTGGAGCTGTAACAAAATCAAACCTCATAGACTATTTAGCTTATTAAAATTAATAATAATAATAATAATAATAATAATCATATATGACAGTTGTGAAGCAGTATGTCTGATCTAGTAATGGGGGAGCATACATGTAAAAAATGTGTTTTAATCAAACATTTTTCAAACGGCATGAATGCTGAACATTTTAAGTTCAGGAACTGATAGGTAAGTCTGAATGTGAAAGAAATGACCATGGATCGGTTTGTTTCACTAATGCGAGCAACTTCAATTTATTAATTTTCTTCTGCAATGTGAGGCTTGTTTGCTACCCAAGCAAACAGAATAATTAAAGTTATTTTTATTCATTTATTCATTTGTTTATGTATTTATTTACTTATTTACTTAATACCAGCTCTTGTGGTCAATACAAAACTGGACCTTTTATATTTTATATTTATTCCTCTCCTGGAATATTATTTAAAAAGAAGTTATGTACTTACCATATTGTTCTATCTTCATTAATCCTTGACAAATAGGTCTGGTTACAATATTTAAAACAACTAGGCCATTATTGCAGCTTGCACAAGCCAAAATCTTTCGAGCGTCATCCTTACCCAAAATAACCCTACTCCAATTACCTCAGATTGAGTTTGCAGATTAGAAACAATGTGGAAAGCTTAATGGAAAATATATCTGCTATGCTTCAATATGTGGCATAATCACTATGAAAGTGTCCATTCCACCAAAAAAATCATTAAAGGCCGGGGGATGGAGGGAGAGTAGTCAAGGCTAAATGAAGATGGACAACACATATTGAACATTAGAGTAAGTACATAACTTCTTTATCTGATGTTGTCAATCTTCATTTTATCCTTGACACATGGGACAGAATCCCCAGCTACTTTAGATCTTAGGTGGACTCATGGAAGGAAATTCCACAGCATCATTGAACCAAAGGATGCTCTTCCTCTAAAGACCAGATCCAATTTGTAATGAGTAATAAAGGTGTTGGGAGAAGTCCAAGTAACTGCTGCAATTATATCATCCACTAAGGCTCTAGACTGAAACACTGCTGAAGTCGCAACAGATCTTGTAGAATGTGACCTCATAGGTTTTGGAAAAGCAATGTTATTTTTGTTATAAATAAAGGGAATGCAATCCTTGAGCCATTGGCTAATGTCACTCTACTAACAGATTTACCAAGATTAGTACTTGAAAAGGACACAAAAAGCTGGTCAGATTTTTTGATATCTTTAGCCCTGTGAAGATAAAGGTGCAATTACCTGTGAACATGTAGTAAACATGAGAGGTATTCACTTCTGTTTGAAAAGTTTGGAAAGAATACCAGCAAATCAATAGTCTGATTGATATTAGACTTTGACACTACTTTAGGTAGAAAGGTGGGATTTGTTCATAAGGTTACCCGATGTTTGTGAAAAATGATGGTTTGCAAGGGGTTATAGCCAGTAAAGACAATGTTTTTCAGGAAAAAAGCTTTAAATCACAGTCTGCAGATTGCTGAAATGGAGGACCTGTGATGGTTTGCAACACTAGGCTTCGGTCCCAAGGGGGAGTAGGGACATTGAAAGAGGGTTTTAGCAGTAGTGTCCATCTTAAAAGGTCTTATAAAGCTTATGGGAAGCCAAGGAACAGTGTTCAAAACCATCATGGAAGTTTGAAATTGCTGCTAGTTGAATCCTGATGGTAGAAGGGGGAGCTCCTGCATTTAAAAGAGAGGCTAAGAAGTCTAAAGTATTTTCAGTAGAAGCAGAGAATGGATTAATATCTTTTTCAGGAGCCCAAAAGGTAAATCTCTTCCATTTACTAGCATATAGTCTCCAGGTGGAAGGCTTATAAGATACTAAGAGGATTTGGTGTACTGGGGAAGAAAGATTAAGATGCCTGGCTACTAGTGAAACTGGAGGAACCGTGCTGTCAGCTTGAGGTTCAGAATGTCTGGATGGACTAGTCCATCTGAATGTGACCGAAGGTATGGAGCTGGGTCCAGAGTCCAAGGTCTTTGAATCAGATAAGGCCAAAGAAAGGGGAACCATATCTGCCAAGGCCAATAAGGTGCAATGAGGATTACTTTGCTCTTCAGCATGAGTGATTTCTGTAAAAATTTTGTAATTAGAGGTATGGAGGGGCATATAGTAGTCCAGGGGGCCAATGTGGAGAAGTGTGTCTTTTGGTGACTTCTCTGATGTGGGAATTACAGCAAAGTAGCTGCTGCACTTGTTTAGGGGAGAGGTAAACAGGTCATAGCAAGGCTGGCCACATTGATGGAAAATCCTTTCCACCACTGTTGGATTGACAGACCACTTATGAGGCTGATGTACACATCTACTCAGTTTGTTTGCTATGACATTGGAACTCCCCAGATTGTGCATCACTATCAGAAAGCAGTTGGAAGAGATTGCCCACTGCCACACTCTGAGAACGTCTTGACAAAGGGGTAAGGCTTGGTTCTCCTTGTTTGTTGATGTACCAAACTGCTGACATATTGTCTGTTTGGATTGCAATTGTTCCAAGATGAAGAGCTGATTAAAAGGCTTGCAACACTAAAAGCACCACTCTTAGTTCCAGAACATTGATAGAAAATGCCCCCCCCCCCAATCTGGATGGCATCCATGGTCACGGTGGCCTTGGGTTCTGGGAGGATAAGAGGGATGTCCCAGGAGAATTTCATTGGACAGGATGCACCAAGGCCAATCCTTCCTGTAAAGATTGGTAATTAGAATCTCATCTGACATGGATTGGTAGAGCAATGACCATTGAGATACCAGTACCCATTGTAGAATTCTCATGTAAAATCTGGCTAGGAGAGCTAGAGTTATCATTGCTGCTATCAACCCTAGTCGAGTGGATACTTTCTTTCTGTGGGTGGATTATCTTCTGAACCTGAGATATAATTTTTTGAAGTCTGGCTAGAGGGGTGTATATCATAAACTCGAAAGACAAAAACATCGATTGACATAACATCGAACTGCTAATGTTGAAGACTAAGATTACTGAAGCCGCAGAACATCAAATTATTTCCCAGGTAAAGAATTTGGTGGGTCATTTACGCAGCTTCGCTATTACCTCCACTGTGACGTGATCTCGGAGTTGGTATATTTAAGTACAGGGGTGCCCCCCACATTGTGGGGTGTGGGGGTGAAGCCCCCCACATAAGAAATAGTTTGTAGGGTTTGTGTCTTCCGTGTTTTGTACTGGAAGAATCGTGTGCTGCTTTGCTGCTTTTGCATTTACGACTTACTTTCAGTTGTGCACATTAGACTAGCTCACATAAATGTTTGTAGCTTAGTGTTATTTGGTGAATGGATGGTGTTGTGACAATTACAGAGGTGTGGTTGTGTTTGCTAGGGTTATGTTTCAGGTTGTATCGGTGAGCAGATGGCCAACCGTTGGTATTCGGATGTTCCATTTTCAAAGTTGTAAGCTTTTGCGGTTATCAGCTTTTGACATTAGCAGTTCGATGTTATGTCATTCAATGTTTTCATCTTTCGAGGTATGATATAAACCTGGATGGAGGAAGGGATGCTATAATTAAAGTTGTATTCAGTACTGCCCCTATAAACTCTAAGCTCTGAGTTGTAGTCATCTGGGATTTGTCATGATGTACATGATTCCTGGGTAGGTACAGGTCCTGAGAATATCAATCGATGCCTGGTCGGAGTGGTAATGAGCCAGTTGTCCAAGTATGGAAACACCCAGAATCCTTGCAGTCTTAAGTAAGCTGATACTACTGTCATACATTTAGTGAACACCCTGGGGGCTGTGGTGAGGCCAAAGAGCAGCACTCTGAATTAGTATTGATTAGTTCCCAGCTGGAAATGGAGGAATCTTCTGGAGCATTTGTTCATTTTTATGTGATAATATGCATCCTGAAGATCTATTGAGCACACCTAATTGGCCTTTCTGAAAAAAAAGAGAATGGACTGTACTGTGACCATCCTGAATTTTATTTGGCAAACAGATTTGTTCAGCACGTTGGGATCCAAAACTGGTCTTCAGTCTCCAGTCTTTTTTGGCACTAAAAAGAATCTTGAGTAAAATCTGAATCCTCTCTGGTCTGGTGGGACTTCTTGGGTAACTCTTTTGTTCAGCAGCTTTTGAATTTCCAGAGCTGCTGGCTTCCTCTGATTGAGTGAAACATCAGGGATTTTCTTGTGTGTGAGGGGAGGATTGAAAAAGGGTATGACATAATCTCTGGATATGATCTGTTGCATCCAGGAATCTGTTGTAATATTTTGCCAGGCATTATGGTGCAATGTCCCCTGACTGCTTCCAGAGGAAGACAATCAGACTTCACTTCAGGAATGCTGAAAGGGCTTATCTGGAATGAGTTCCTAAATCCCTGATTCTGCAGACCACCTCTGCTACATGGATGGCATCTTCCACTGTAGTTCTCCCCTCTGCCTCTGGAAGAACTAGCACCACATGTGTCCTGGAAAGGCCCCTGGGATTTTGTGAACATCTTTCCACAGCCCCTCTGATTCCTGGAAAAGGATCTTAGGGGAGGTGGAAAAATGCACATACAAGCAGAGACGGTCTTACCATCCTTTTTACACCTGGATAAAGTCTCTCTAACATTTGGACAAAAAACAAATGATCAGTCAAAGGGAGCATTGACGACTGAAGACTTAAAAGTTCTCCCTACACACAAAAATGCATCCAGGCATGTCTTCTTATGGTGATGCCAGAACCTGCCACTCAGGTAGTCCCTTCAGCTTCATGCACAATGAGCCTTATGGACGAATTAGACACAAACTCCAGGGTGGCCAGCTGGGAAGCAACCTTGTCCTGGACTCCCTCAGTAACAGCTCCTGTAAGGGTATCTGACAACTCCTTGATCAGGTCCCTCTGGAGTCTAATGAAATATACCAGGAAATTCAAAGACCATAGTGCTAAAGTCGATGAAGCCTAAACCCACTTCCCAAACCTATCCATCACCCAGGGCTCTCTACTGGGAGGATGGATAGAGGAACTGTCATCAGCCAGTTCCTTTTAATGGCACCTGCCACAACCATGGCATCTAGTGATTGACCTTTAGCCTAGAAATGCTAGTCTTCAGGGGCAGATAAAATTTTGTCTTGTCTCTTAAGAATAGGTTCATTGGTATCTGGTGACTTCCATGCCCACTGCAAGATCAACTGGATAAGCTCATCAGCAGGCAGAGTCACCCAAGAGGTAGAATGGTGAGTACTGAAAACCTGCAGGTACACTGACTCCTCCAAAGAAGGGGTTTGAGACTTCCAGTCACCTCTTTGCTTTAAAGTTTCCAGGATGTCTCCAAAGGAGACATCATGAGGTGGTGACCTTGGGGATCATTCCCCTTCATCAAATCGGTGTCCTCTGTGACCAACTGCTGAGGCGAATCTAAGTGCTTCCTCTTGCACTTTCTCTTCTGAGTAGCCTCTTCAGGGGAATGGTCTGGGGAGGTATCATAAGAGAGCAGAACATAAATCTGTAGGTCCTGTGGATTAGGTATTCACTGCCTCAGTGAAGAAACAGGTTGAATAACAGACCGTGAGGATGGGATGTGCTCCAAGGAGGAGGATGGGACCAAGTGAGAAACCGCTGTGGACAAAGCCATCTCTATTGCCTCAAAGAGGAAATGGGAAATATCAACAGTGTTAGTTATAGCTCCTCCAAAGTGTAAGGGAAAAGAGGTGGACAATTATCAACGATGACAGTAAGATTACAGAGAAGCGGTCAAAGGATGGTACAATTAGACTAGAGTACAACAAGAATAAAAATGGTATTAAGGAAAGTCTTAAGACCAAAATATTAGGAAAATATTAATAAAATAAACCTACATTGAGAGCTGAGGCTAACATGTCTGTCTGGAAAAGTGGCAAATGAGATCTGGGGAACTGTGGTAGGGGGACTGTGGGTAAGGATGAAGCCTGAGAATTTTTGGCCTGCGTGAGCTGTAGTAACGGCTGAGTCAGTTCCAATATTAGAACCGGACTCATGTGTCAAGGATAAAATGTAGTTTGACAACCTCAGATCAGTGTTAATGTCTGGCACGCACTTGCTGCTAGTCTTGCAGTCATATCTCTTATATTCTCTTCTCTTTAGATTCATCATCACTGTCCCCAAGCATGGTTCCTAGTGCACATGTACACAAAGCTGCCATATACTGCATGTACTTCTGGTCAATTTTACTTCCATGGCCCCTATTCCCTACCTAGACCATACTATCATTTTTATTTTACATCCATCACCCTACCTCATTTTACCCAGACCTCACATTTTTCACTATGAAAACACTTTACAAAATAGCAGATCCTTATAACGGTATTAAAATGAATCTGTTTGACACAAACAACATACAGCAATAATAAACTTGTATAATATATAAAACTGTATATTCCTCATTCCTCTACAAAACACTTTTTAGTAAGATGTCAATGTATGCCAACCACAGAGATTTACTTACTTTTTCGTATATATTTGTCTATGCACAAATGGTACCTTGCTCTAATATAACAAACAAGGATAAAAGAACATTGGAATGCAATGGTTGTACCACAGGTTATATAATATTTCAAAATATATACACTCCCCTATACCTCTCATAAACCTCTCAGTTTTAAACATTATTCTTCCACAGATGCTCATATTGACCCACATTACATATGTGTTTCACTCACAAAAGGAATAAACTTAGTACTTATTTTCCCTTAGGTAAAATACTGCACTGCAATTATCCATATGGTAAAATACCGCACTGCAATTATCCATATGGTAAAATACCGCACTGCAATTATCCATATGGTAAAATATCGCACTGCAATTATCCATATAGTAAAATACTGCACTGAGATTATCCATATGGTAAAATATCACACTGCAATTATCCATATAGTAAAATACCGCACTGCGATTATCCATATGGTAAAATACCGCACTGCGATTATCCATATGGTAAAATACCGCACTGCGATTATCCATATGCATTTTCTTCCTCTTTTTCTCCTCCTGGATGATGTCCAGACAAACCATATCCCTTCTATTCCTCAATCACACTTAAAAACATGGCCAATTTTTCCAGTTCTTATACCTCTGATAGTTATATATAGGACTACTCAACTGTGCAGGCAGTTATACGTATGGCCAAGTTTGCTCATGTGTAATACAGGACAAGCTGGACTTTGCAGCTCTCTGTGAGACATGGCCTAAAACCTTCTCTATAAAAAAACAACCTATTTGCTAAATTGTAGCATTATACATTCTGACTGTCAGCAGCTAGAATATGATGGAATGCTTGATTCTAACTAAAGAAAATGAAATATAAAACCATTGCAACTCTATCACCAACAGGCAGATGTGGTCCAAGCTGAATAATACTAGACCGTGTCTTCTCTAAAAAAAGTCAAAAATAACCATCCCTGCAATATACTACTCCTTCCTTCCCTTCAGTTCAGCTTTCAGAGATATTTTAAGATGATTATCACCAACTTTAAATGTACAAAAGTCACTTATTCTTAGTGATTTCAACATTGCCTTTTGAATTCCCCCTACATGTCATGTCGATGGATTAATTTCTGATATGAAACTGTTTTATTTATTCAAAGAACAAACTAGGCTCAAACTAACATCCAGTACCTACACAAACCTAAACCTTCTCATCAGAATCTGTCCAGGAAAAGATAATTCTCTACAGACTAACCACACCCCCCTAAGTGACCATTGTGTTATCACATTTTCACAGTTAGGAGAAAAAAGAAAAAAAAAAACATCTACCCATTTTGTCAGCTGATGTATATAAACTCTTAAATGTCATTGTCTCCATCCATTGGATTGTAGTCAATCAAATCACATGAGTGCATATAGCAACTGTAGCATTAACTACTAACATACTGATCCCCCAAAATTGTTTTTTCAGAAAAATAAAAATCCCCCAGAAGAGAAACACATTTTCCTCAGATGGCAAGTGAACATCAAACAAAGAGTCTGCATTTGCTATATTAAAATGTACATAATTCTATACTGATTACACCTCATACATTACTCTGTGACATGTGACTTGTATGTTCTTCCCAAGCCAACAATGCAGCCATATTCCAAAATCAAGATAAAACTCTGTTATGTAATAAAAATTAACTTATAGTCACAATCACCAATCTACTACCTTTTACAGCCTAAAAAAAGATCAATGCTCTAACAGGGAGATTTAAAACAAATATTTTTTTGTCACCCTTTATTCCACATAATGCCAGTGCTGTGACATACAGGGATAAAGATCTAACTATGGCAGTTTTAACCGGGTACAGTTTGTGGCTTAGGCATCTGAAGTACTGACAGGATGGGATGATTGTGCCCATATGGAAGGAGGACATTTGTTGAAGATACTCCCTGATGAGAGGTGTGGCCCCAAGGATGGGAGTAGCCTTTGAGTGTTATCAACAAATGCAGGCATAAGGTGTGTGGAAAAAGGACAGGTCGTACCCCTCCCCCCTTCAGCAGTAGAAGTAGTTGCTGGCACCATCCACCAGAACACCCTTATAATTTATGCTAACACCAGCTCACTTCTAGGAGTCTGGGAGAAAGAAGAAGCAGATAGACCTGGTACTGGAATGGTCAGAATGAATGCAAGCAGGGAGGAGGAAAGAGTTCTCCACCACTTTTCAAAATCATTCTCATGCCAACTTTCACAGCCCCTTACAAACTAAACGTTCATAGGTTCATAGGTTCATTGGTTGATACTAGGCTATCTGCCCTAGGGCATTTATAAGCCTAGTCAGAGTGTATTTGGCTTTTGCCACCCTTTTAGATTGGTTGGCTGTGCCTCTGTATAGTAGGTCACAGAAGATAGCCCTTTTAAGGTTAGTTTACTATTCCTCTGTCTAGCAAGGACACAGAAAAGATCCCGGGGCTAAACTTACAATCTCCCATCCACTCGTCAAGATTTCTCTTGAGAGGGTTAGTGAGGGGCTCTGCCTAACATGGATTTGGATTTTGTTCCAGAGTGAGGGGAGCCTCTGGGATATGAATCTGTCCCTCCAGCATGTCCTATTTATTTTTGTGCTGAGTTTAAGTCCCTGGAGCGTGTAGCTCTAAGGGATTTGGATTTCCTGAAGTGGAGCATGTCCATTAATTCTGGGTTGGACATGGCTTTATACGTCAGGCATAGATCGCGTCTGAGTAGACGGTAAGCAACTGAGTAGAGCTGGAGTTTCTTTAGCCGAACTGCATAGGGCATCTGTTTGAGTCCCTTGATCCTCTTGGTGAGGTACTTTTGGGGTCTCTCCAGTTGCTGCAGGTGTCAGGTAAGGTACATCCCAAATGAGGCATTGTATTCAATTATGGGCCTGATGAGTGATGAGTAGAGGGGCACAATGACCTCTTTTGATCTAGATGTGAACCCTTTTGTGATAAGGTGGGCTATATAGAAGGTCTTTCTAACCACTTTGGCAATGTGATTGTCAAAGGAGAGATTACTATCTACTTGGGTCCCCAAATCCCTAATTACTTCTTCCGTACTTAATGGATTACCACCTATGTGGTAATTTGTGGGCTCTTTGTTTTTCACAAAGGGGGTGACTATGCACTTTTTGGCATTTAGCTTTAGGCCATGGCTCTGGCACCATTTATCCATCTCTGTGGGTCCCTTTTGGAGGATGCTTGTGTCAGCCGAAGAGTTGATTATGGCACCCAGTTTGCACTCATCTGCAAACTTGGTCAGCCATAGTCCTCCCGTGTTAGCCTGTACCTCAGAGAAGTATATACCGAACAAGAGAAGACCCAGGACGTCATACTATTTTACTTGAAGATCTCACTAATCAAAACTCGTCCCACACATGGAGCTGCACATTGGAACGGCCTCAAACAATGGCTTATAAAGTTAAGTAGTCAGCAAATTGGCTCCAAATATGTAATTGGTTTATCCTATCTCTCACCTAGCACACCTGTCCTTAACATTGGAAAGATGCCATCATAATACCCTTTTCCAGTTTTGCAAACCAACAAGTGCATAACTACTGACTAGTCTTTCTGCTGCCTTGACTAGGTATGCGGCTGGTGAAAATGGTGAAGTCACAAACAACCACGTATCTATACCAGTGCAACGTTTACTCCTCACCTGTAATACTGACTAAACCTCTCAACTTCTTAGCACTAGATATTTGGACAAAGACAAAAATAAGGGGTGGGGCAAAAAACAGGGACAGATTATTAATATTGCTCTTTTTAAACTTAGAGACTTACTTGAATAAAAGAATTTGTGTTATCATGTATTTTGTGCAAGATATGAAGTCTGAAATTCAAGTGTCTATCATTATTTAGTGACTTCAGTCCTTAGTAATTTGCCAGAAAACCACAAATTTCATGACAAACACACCAAAATTATGAGGTAAAAATCTGGTCATTCTGGAAAAATCTGGACAGCTGAGAGGTATGGTCTCTCTCATAGGTTAATAGGTTCATAGGTAATTACTAGGGTAATGGCACAACAGCCTTTACAAGCCTAACCAGTACTGCCCGGGATATGACAATATTATAACTTAATTTCCCAGATAGGGGATGTCATGCTTAATTCACTGTTTTTATTTGTCTTGTATTTCTGTAAGCCGTGTCAATCTTGGGCTGCAGCCTGTGGCCAAACTGGGCCTTCCTGAAACTTTCCACTAACCTGGTTAAAAAAAAAAAAACACAATAAATAAAAATAAAATAAACAAAAGTGCTCATATCTTGACATATGAAAAAAATACATATATACAGCAAAGTGGAAGACAGAGCAGTCCTCTTAAAATGAAAGCTAAAGGCTTGCCTATGACCCAGATAAAGCAAGTTAACTTACTGGCTTAGACATTGGTGGAACCAGATAGGATGAGAGAAGACTGATGAGTCTGTTCCCTGTGGGGGGGGGGGGGCAAGGAATGGGGTGGAAGATGCTCTGTTCTACACACCCCACTTGAGATATTTGAGTGATGGCAGCACATCAGATGTTAAGGTTCCTTGCTTTATCCATGATTGCTCCAAGTAGTCAAAGTGATGGTCATTCCAACTTTTGAAGTTCGTATGATCAATATTTAAAAATTTTCCCTAATTTTTTTGACTTTGTCCCACTGTTGTTTATGGCTTTATCCAGATTTCTTCTACTAAGAGGTTGAGACGTATGGGCTGCCATAGTGATGGTCATTTCATGAATGCTTCCCTTACCACTGAAGAGGCAGTCATACTCTGCAGTGCCAGAACGTTTCCCCAGATGGAGAGACAAAGCCAACCAGATGAAGGAACACATCTAAGGTACATCACAGTAAACAAAGACCTGGAAGGATGGAACAATGCAATATGGGATGGATCAGATATCTGCACTGCCTGACTCTGTACTAATGATAATTTTAGAAAGAGAAGAGATTATTCTTGCTAAGCTATGGCACAAGATAGTGTAGGATTTATTGTATTTGGTTGCATTATGCCAATTTAATGTATCAACTTATCCATATGATTACACAAACACATTTAACACCTTCCATAAATAATCATCAGAAAGCAGGATGATAATCAGAATTAGTATCAATGTTATGAAAAGTGTCATCCTTGGAGAAATGATCCTTTACCAGTTTAAAAGATATTATCTTTGTACTGCTCTGGAAATGCCTATTAATACAGAATAAAATAAACTGACCAGTTTCCTTATCAACAATGATATTAGGGTACACTGGAGCCCACAAAGGATTGTTGCTATATAATTGTATTATACAGCAGCAGAAAGGTACAAGCATTTGTTATAGATGCTGTTGAGACTTGCCTGTGGAATCATTTCATCTCTGAGAAATGTTTGTCTTTTCTCAGTTAGGGGTCGCCACAGCAGAACTCCAGTCCGTTAATGATTGGAAGTAGATTTTTATGGGGTCAAGTTGCCAGCCCGACACCCAACCTTCAGCAAAGGCACACCCATTCACTCATGTCTTTCAGAGACCACTCGTCCATGGGGAGGACATACAGACTCCACACAGAAGGCACTCCAGCCAAGAATCAAACAGGAGAACTTC
The DNA here is from genome assembly GCF_019279795.1 of Protopterus annectens. Lineage (NCBI taxonomy): Eukaryota > Metazoa > Chordata > Ceratodontiformes > Protopteridae > Protopterus > Protopterus annectens. The sequence goes on from NC_056749.1 coordinate 713,011,125, forward strand.
TTGCTGTGAGGCAACAACACTACCACTGTGCCACTGCAGCCTTTTCATTTCATCTCTGAGACATAATAGCTATTAATTCTGACAAAATAGGGTCTGATTCCATAAAGTTCATAGAACTCAGTGAAATCCACTGGGATCCAGGCAGGAAATGTAGGTAACTAAGTAATATGCAAATATGCCCAAGTCAGTACAAGGCAGACATAACCAGCAATGTCAGCACAAACCACAATCAGTCGTGTCAAATATGCATTACGGGAAAAGTTTTTCATCAAGGAATATATGTTTGTGCATCACTGATGCACATCTATAGAATTTATAGAGTGGAAATTACATGAATATGTGGAAAGTAATAAATGACAAATGTGCATCTGCCTTTATGTCAGAAAAATGACAAATATCCGCAAACACCTTCATACACTGACATATATAAATATACCCCTCACAATTTTTATAATCTGACATAATCTACAAAATTTCTAATAAAAGAATTATATAAGTAAGGTAAAGGGCAACCATGGCTAACAGTAGCCTACAGTGGGTGTGGGACATGTGTGAGGAACACAAGTAATGTGCATACCCAAAGAAATAGGGTGACAGAAAAGCAGATGTGAGTTGAGGTTGTAGAAGAGGGTCACACAAGATCCATAATGGAATAGGCAGGAAAGAAGGTCAGAGAAGAAAATACATTTTTTTTGTTGGGACTAGGTCCCTTTCCTTTTCAGGGTGGAGAATAAAGGGGATGGAAAAGACTTGGAAAGAGGAGGTGGGCAAAACAGCAGGTACAAACATTTAACAAATATCAAAAGACATGACAACCAAGGTTATAAATACACATAAAGGTTAGGTAAGGTTCACAGAAAATATACATATAGAAATTCAACATGGGTGAAGGAAACATGACAAACAGGATAGGGTTGCATACCAGACAAAGTGCAATACAAAACTGTATATGTACAAAAGCACAAATCATTACTGAGATGTTACAAGCTGTGTGACAGTCATAGCAGAACATGTATGCCCAATGTTAGGTGTGTGTTGGAGAATACTAAATGGGGATTGCTGTCAGTGCAGTGCACAATGGATATCAAATCCAATCATCTACTAGGCATTCAGCAGCGTAAGTGTAAGTCAAGCAACTGCAAAGCTTTGCAAATGCAGAAACAGACTAGAACCACCAACCTGCATGTGAAAGGCAAACAACTTAGCCCAATGCCAAACAGCAGTACTGCAGCAAAGGATTACTGTGCCTGTGTAATAAATAAATAAGTATACGCATCATACAAATGTGATCCATATGTCAAAGACACATGCCATGTCAGAGGCAACACATACGGGTGTGCAGGTAAACAACTCAGATGTATCTCCTTCACTATCAAAAAAGTCCACTCCACACTTGGCACCCTTTACAGAATTAAATCTTACCTTACAGACAATGTCAGACTAGTCATTGCCAGCACACATCTACTCTCCACCCTCCTCTATGGCTCCAAACTATTTACAAACATTTGTAAATCTGACCTAAATAATCTGGAATCATGCTACAACAAAATCGCCAAGTTTGCCACAGGCCACTGTTACAGAACCCACCACTGCTCTGTACTCTCTCAACTTAAATGGTTAGAACTACCAAACCTTCTAACATTTAACCAACTGTCCATAGCCCACAATATAATTCACAAACCTAACAACTGCCCATCACTCACCAATCTAATCCAACCCAACAACAATCCTAAAGCACTTCTTCTTCTTTTGGCTGCTCCCGTTAGGGGTCGCCACAGCAGATCAACTGTTTCCATTTCTTCCTGTCCTCTGCATCTTGCTCTGTCACACCAACCACCTGCATGTCCTCTCTCACCACATCAATAAACCTTATCTTAGGCCTTCCTCTTTCCTGTTACCTGGCAGCTTCATCATTAGCATCTTTTTCCCAATATACTCAGCATCCCTCCTCAGCACATGTCCAAACCAATGTAAACTTGCTTCTCTGGCTTTGTCTCCAAACCTTCCAACCTGGGCTGACCCTCTAATATACTTATTACTAATCCTGTCCATCCTCTTCACACCCAGTGCAAATCTTAACATCTTTAACTCTGCCACATCCAGCTGTAATTCCTGCCTTTTTGTCAATGCCACTGTCTCCAACCCATATAACATAGCTGGTCTCACTAGCCTCTTGTAGACCTTCCCTTTCACTCTTACTGGTACTCGTCTGTCACAAATCACTCCTGACACTCTTCTCCACCCACTCCATCCTGCCTGTACTCTCTTCTTCACCTCTCTTCCACACTCACCATTACTATGAACTGTTGATCCCAAGTATTTAAACTCATCCACCTTCGCGAACTCTACTCCCTGCATCCTCACCATTCTTCTATCCTCCCTCTCATTCACACATATATTCTGTCTTAGTCCAGCTGACCTTCATTCCTCTTCTCTCTAGAGCATATCTCCACCTCTCCAGGGTCTCCCCCACCTGTTCCCTACTCTCACTACAGATCACAATGTCATCTGCAAACATCATAGTCCACGGGGACTCCTATCTGATCTCATCTGTCAACATGTCCATCATCATTGCAAATAAGAAAGGGCTCAGAGCTGATCCTTGATGTAATCCCACCTCCTCCTTAAATGCATCCATCACTCCCACTGCAGACCTCACCACTGTCACACTACCCTCATACATATCCTGTACCACTCTTACATACGTCTCTGACACTCCCGATTTCTTCATACAATATCACAACTCCTCTCTAGGCACCCTGTTATATGCTTTCTCTAAATCCACAAAGACACAATGCAACTCCTTCTGACCTTCTCTGTACTTCATCAACACTCTCAGAGCAAACATTGCATCTGTAGTGCTCTTTCCTGGCATGAAACCATACTGCTGATCACTCATCATCACCTCCCTTCTTAACCTAGCTTCCACTACTCTTTCCCATAAATTCATGCTGTAACTGATCAGTTTAATCCCTCTGTAGTTACTACAGCTCTGCACATCACCCTTATTCTTAAAAATCGGTACCAAAACACTTTTTTTCCACTCCTCGGGCATCCTCACACTTTCCAAGATTTCATTAAACAATCTAGTTAAAAACTCCACTGCCATTTCACCTAAACACCTCCATGCTTCCACAGGTATGCCATCTGGACCAACAGCCTTTCCGTTTTTCAGCCTCTTCATAGCTATCCTTACTTCCTCCTTGCTAATCCACTGCACTTCATGATTCACTATCCGCACATCAACCAACCTTTTCTCCCTCTCATTCTCTTCACTCATCAACCCCTCAAAGTACTCTTTCTATCTGTTCAACACACTCTCCTCACGTATGAGTACATTTCCCTCATTATCCTTTGTCACACTTACCTGCTGCACATCTTTACTAGCTTGGTCCCTCTGTCTAGCCAATTGGTACAGGTCCTTTTCTCCCTCCTTAGTGTCCAATCTTCTAGACAACTCTTCATATGCCTTATCCTTAGCCTTCGCCACCTCTCTCTTTGCCATGCACCTCTTTGCCACCTCTCTCTTTGCCATGCACATCATCTCCTTATACTCTTGTCTACTTTCTTCATCTCTTTGACAATCCCACTTCTTCTTTGCCAACCTCTTTCTCTGTATACTCTCCTGTACTTCTTCATTCAACCACCAGGTCTCCTTGTCCTCCATCCTCTTTTCAGATGTCACACCATGCACCTTTCTAGCCATCTCTCTTACTAGCTCTGCTGTAGTTACCCAGATATTCGGTAACTCTTCACTGCCACCCAGTGCCTGTCTTAACTCATCCCTGAACATCACCTCACAATTACCCTTTTTCAATTTCCACCATTTGATCCTTGGTGCTGCCCTCACACTCTTCCTCCTTTTCTTGATCACTAATGGCATCCTACAAACCACCATCCTATGCTGCCTAACTACACTTTCCCCTGCCACCACTTTACAGTCTCCAATCTCCTTCAGACTGGCTCTTCTACACAAGATATAATCCACCTGTGTGCATCTTCCTTCACTCTTGTATGTCAAAGATCCTCAAATAAACTATTGTTAAAGATTCCCGTAAAATTGCCAAACTGTGTAACACTCTTCCACAACCTATGGCTATAAACCCCAGCATTCATGAGTTTAAAATCCTCCTTAAGGAACATCTAGCCAAACACTGTCTCTGCTCCTGCCATACTCCTGGTTAAGCTACCTACGACTCCCTTACATTACACTAAACTAGTTCACTCTCACAGCTACAACTATTAACTGCTGAAGGCTGTCTTGTTTCTACTCTTGGTTTGTTATCAGTGTATACATACATACTGCTTTGTCTTTAACTGTTATGTAGACTGCATTTCTCTATCTTGCAACTCCTGTATCACACTGTTCATGCAGCCAGTTTTTATCCCTGCCATTTTATTGTTAAATGTGTTATTTGCTAATTATTGTTATAACTAATTTCTTTACTGAATTGATTTGTACATTGTTAATTAATACATGTTCAATTTGATTGTTTAATAAAATCTATTTTATGTACGGTAATTTTGTCCCCGGGCCTCCTCTGAAAATGGGCCTCATGCCCAGTCGGCCATTACCTGACAAACAAAATAAATAAATAAATAAATGTATGATATGCAATGATAGGACACAAGCCAAAGAGAAACAAGGTTTATCACATGTGCCCACACCACTGACATGGAATATGAAGTAAATGGTGATATATATATGATTAACAAAAGTTAGGAAATGCAAGCCTGTGGTAGGCAGGACACATAGACATATCTGGGTGATCAACAACACAAAAGTACAGCATGAACACTGAAGAAATCTCAGTTGCCAGTACCTTGTACATATATGAATGGCATGTGTATGATAGCCATCACTGTGACTTGGCATGTGTATGACAGCCATTACTGTGGCCCGGGATGCATATGATAGCCATCACTGTGGCCTGGCATGTGTATGATAGCCATCACTGTGTGGCCCGGGATGCATATGATAGCCATCACTGTGGTCTGGCATGTGTATGATAGCCATCATGGTGCCCTGGCATGTGTATGATAGCCATCACTGTGGCCTGGCATGTGTATGATACTATCATGGTGGCCTGGCATTATTTTATTTATTTATTTTTTATTTTACATTTGTTTACAGGGAAAGTCTAACTGAACATAGTTCCATTTTCAGTGAAGGCCCGGGGAGAAAAGCTCCAAAATACAATACAAGAGATGTGAGAAATATAAGCATACAGTAAAGCAGAGATTAACAAACTCTTAAAGTAAACATTACAGAAAGTACATAAGTTATCACTCAAAACGGCACTTGATTTTTGTTTTTTGATAAAAACATGAAATTGCAGTTTAGGCATAGATGATATGAAGGGTAAAAGCAGGCTGGTAATAAGGTTTATTTACGTAAGATATGTGTTTGAGGCAATGGGTAATGTTTGCCAGTATTACAGAAGATAGATATTAGTTCCGTAAAGTAAATATCAACAGTTTAACAAACTTTCCAGGCGAAAACTGGTGACTCTTAGCAGAATCCTTGCAACAGTGCATTGGCATGGAGTAGCATGAGCAAAGCCACTTGTTTAAATAGAGGGTTTTCAGGAGTTTTCTAAATTGAATAGTAGAGGTGGTAGACGTTATGTGGCTTGGAAGCAAATTCCATGTGAATTCCATGTGTATGATAGCCATCACTGTGCCCTGACATGTGTATGATAGCAATCAAGGTGCCATGTCATGTGTATGATAGCCATCATGGTGGGCTGGCATGTGTATGATAGCCATCATGGTGTACTGGCATGTGTATGATAGCCATCATGTTGCCCTGGCATGTGTATGATAGCAATCATGGTGGGCTGGCATGTGTATGATCGCCATCATGGTGCCCTGGCATGTGTATGATAGCAATCATGGTAGGCTGGCATGTGTATGATAGCCATCATGGTGGGCTGGCATGTGCATGATAGCCATCATGGTGCACTGGCATGTGTATGATAGCCATCACGGTGCCCTGGCATGTGTATGATAGTAATCATGGTGGGCTGGCATGTATATGATAGTCATCATGGTGCCCTGGCATGTGTATGATAGCAATCATGGTGGGCTGGCATGTGTACGATAGCCATCATGGTGCCCTGGCATGTGTATGATTGTCACGATGGTGGCCTGGCATGTGCATGATAGCTGTCATGGTGGCCTGGCATGTGAATGAGAGGCCATCAAGGTGCCATGGCATGTGTATGACAGCCATCATGGTAGCCTGGCATGTGTATGATAGCCGTCACTGTGCCCTGGCATGTGTATGATAGCCATCACTGTGCCCTGGCATGTGTATGATAGCCATCACTGTGCCCTGGCATATGTATGATAGCCATCATAGTGGCCTGGCATATGTATGATAGCCATCATGGTGGCTTGACATGTGTATGATAGCTGTCATGGTGGCCTGGCATGTGTATGAGAGCCATCAAGGTGCCATGGCATGTGTATGATAGTCATGATGGTGGCCTGGCATGTGTATGATAGCCATCATGGTGTGCTGGCATGTGTATGATAGCCATCAAGGTGGCCTGGCATGTGTATGATAGCCATCATGGTGCCCTGGCATGTGTATGATAGCCATCATGGTGCCCTGGCATGTGTATGATAGTAATCATGGTAGGCTGGCATGTGCATGACAGCAATCATGGTGGGCTGTCATGTGTATGATAGCCATCATGGTGGCCTGGCATGTGTATGATAGCCATCATGGTGCCCTGGCATGTGTATGATAGCCATCATGGTGCCCTGGCATGTGTATGATAGTAAAATTTTGGTAGGCTGGCATGTGCATGACAGCAATCATGGTGCCCTGGCATGTGTATGATAGCAATCATGGTGGGCTGGCATGGGTATGATAGCCATCACTGTGCCCTGGCATGTGTATGATAGCCATCACTGTGCCCTGGCATATGTATGATAGCCATCATAGTGCCCTGGCATGTGTATGAGAGCCATCATGGTGCCCTGGCATGTGTATAATAGCCATCATGGTGTGCTGGCATGTGTATGATAGCCATCATAGTGCCCTGGCATGTGTATGATAGCCATCTTGGTGGGCTGGCATGTGTATGATAGCCATCATGGTGGCCTGGCATGTGTATTATAGCCATCATGGTGGCCTGGCATGTGCATATTAGCTGTCATTGTGCCCTGGCATGTGCATGATAGCCATCATGGTGCCATGGCATGTGTATGATTGCAATCATGGTAGGCTGGCATGTGTATGATAGCCATCACTGTGCCCTGGCATGTGTATGATAGCCATCATTGTGCCCTGGCATGTGTATGATAGCCATCATGGTGCTCTGGCATGTGTATGATAGCCATAACGGTGGACTGGCATGTGTATGATAGCCATCATGGTGGGCTGGCATGTGTATTATAGCCATCAAGGTGCCCTGGCATGGAATAAAATCCCAGTCCAGGTTAGGCAGAGTCCCTCATTGACTCTCTTCAAGAGGAATCTTGATAAGTGGATGGGAGATAGTAGGTTTACCCCGGGTATCACTTCTGTGTCACTTTTAAATAAGAGGCACAGTATACTAACCTCGAAAAAGGGCATAGCAAAATTCATTTTAAATGGGTGGCAAAAGACAAACACACTCTGGCTAGGCTTATAAATGCCCTAGGGCAGATAGCCTAGTATGAAACTATGAACCTATGAACCTATGATAGCCATCACTGTGCCCTGGCATGTGTATGATAGCCATCATGGTGCCCTGGCATGTGTAAGAAAGCCATCATGGTGGCCTGGCATGTGTATGATAGCCATCACTGTGCCCTGGCATGTCTATGATAGTCATCATTGTGCCCTGGCATGTGTATGATAGCCATTAGGGTTGCCTGACATGTGTATGATAGCCATCATGGTGGGCTGGCATGTGTATAATAGCCATCATGGTGCCTTGGCATGTGTATGATAGCCATCATGGTGGCCTGGCATGTGTATGATAGCCATCATGGTGCCTTGGCATGTGTATGATGGCCATCATGGTGCTCTGGCATGTGTATGATAGCCACCACTGTGCCCTTGCATGTGTATGATAGCCATCATGGTGCCCTGACATGTGTATGATAGCCATCAAAGTGCCCTGGCATGTGTATGATAGCCATCATGATGTGCTGGTATGTGTATGATAGCCATCATAGTGCCCTGGCATGTGTATGATAGCCATCATGGTGGGCTGGCATGTGTATGATAGCCATCGCGGTGCCCTGGCATGTCTATGATAGTCATAACTGTGCCCTGGCATGTGTATGATAGCCATTAGGGTTGCCTGACATGTGTATGATAGCCATCATGGTGGGCTGGCATGTGTATAATAGCCATCATGGTGCCTTGGCATGTGTATGATAGCCATCATGGTGGCCTGGCATTTGTATGATAGCCATCATGGTGCTTTGACATGTGTATGATAGCCACCACTGTGCCCTTGCATGTGTATGATAACCATCATGGTGCCCTGACATGTGTATGATAGCCATCAAAGTGCCCTGGCATGTGTATGATAGCCATCATGGTGTGCTGGTATGTGTATGATAGCCATCATTGTGCCCTGGCATGTGTATGATAGCCATCATGGTGGGCTGGCATGTGTATGATAGCCATCATGTTGTCTTGGCATGTGTATGATAGCCATCACTGTGCCCTGGCATGTGTATGATAGCCATCATGGTGCCTTGGCATGTGTATGATAGCCATCATGGTGCCCTGGCATGTGTATGATAGCCATCATGGTGAGCTTGCATGTGTAAGATAGCCATCATGGTGGCCTGGCATGTGTATGATAACCATCATCATGCTCTGGCATTTATAAGATAACCATCATGGGGGCATGGCATGTGCATGATAGCTATCATGGTGGCCTGGCATGTGTATGATCACCATCATGGTGCCCTGGCATATGTATGATAGCCATCATGGTGCCATGGCATGTGTATGATAGCCATCACTGTGCCCTGGCATGTGTATGATAGCCATCATGATGCGCTGGCATGTGTAGGATAGCCATCATGGTGGGCTTGCATGTGTATGATAGCCATCATCATGACCTGGCATGTGTATGATAGCCATCATGGTGGGCTGGCATGGGTATGATAGCCAGCATGGTGCCCTGGCATGTGTATGATAGCCATCACTGTGCCATGGCATGTGTATGATAGCCATCATAGTGTCATGGCATGTGTATGATAGACATCACGGTGCCCTGGCATGTGTGTTAGCCATCACTGTGCCCTGACATTTGTATGATAACCTTCATGGTGGGCTGGCATTTGTATGATAGCCATCTCAGTGTCTTGGCATGTCCATCCTAGCCATCATGGTGCCCTGGCATGTGCATGATAGCCATCATGGTGCCCTGGTATGTGTATGATAACCATCATGGTCTGCTGGCATGTGTATGATAGCCATCATGGTGAACTGCCATGTGTATGATAGTCATCATGGTGGGCTGGCATGTATATGATAGCCATCATGATGGCCTGGCATGTGTATGATAGCCATCACTGTGTCCAGGCATGTGTATGATAGCCATCACTGTGCCCTGGCATGTGTACGATTGCCACCATGGTGGACTGGCATGTGTATGATAGCCATCATAGTGCCCTGGCATGTGTATGATAGCCATCATGGTGGCCTGGCATGTGTATGATAGCCATCACTGTGCCCTGGCATGTGTATGATAGCCATCTTGGTGCCCTGGCAAGTGGATGATAGCCATCATGGTGGGCTGGCATGTGTATGATAGCCATCGTGGTGGACTGGCATGTGTATGACAGCCATCATGTTGCCCTGGCATGTGTATGATAGCCATCATCATGCCTTGACATGTGTATGATAGCCATCGTGGTGGGCTGGCATGTGTATGATAGCCATCATGGTGGCCTGGCATATGTATGATAGCCATCATTTTGGCCTGGTATGTGTATGATAGCCATCATGGTGCACAAGGTCATATTGTACCAGCGCACCTACAGTACAATAATGATACATTTCAGGAAAGTAAGCAAACACATAATATATGCCTTGTGTATGTGAAACAAGCAGGGCAAAGCTATAAGGGGAGGAAGATGTGCAACATATGCTCACAGCAGTGAGGAAATGCCAGCAAGAGAGTGCAGGCACAGAATAAAACAGGACAACCTTAGCTAAGGAAACATAAGTGCATATTCAAATGTTTACAGCACAGGATAGACTGCAAGTCTTCCTAAGGTACATTGAAGGTAATGGTCAATGCTGGACACATGTGCAAGTGCATACTTGCTTTCTATAAACATCTCTGTGTACAAATGGCAAATACAACAGAGTAATGTTGAACAATTAAACAGCAAATTACATGGGTATACAGCAAAAGCAAAAGTAGTTTTCAATATCACATACCCATATAAACTGCCATGCAAACATGATATAACAGGTGATGCAATCACTGTTATTCATATAAATATCACTGTGCATGTATAGCACTACTCAGAGGACAGTCCCATGTACCAAGCACAGCACTACAAAACAAAATGGAGTAAATGCATTTAACAAGTTACATATTATAAGGACAGCTGTGCTTGCTCATATTATGGTCTTCACATGTACATCCATTTAAATCATTATATATGTACTACAAAGGCATACACATGGACATGTATGCTAACCAATGTATACATGCCCTATAAGCTAGGTTCAAAAGACTGGCTAGTACCATAAGTAACATACAGACAAAAACAGGAATATTGAATGATGCTAAGCAGAGCATCACCTCAGTATATTCACTAAGGGGCCAGTGAATGTAAATGCAGTATGTGAAGGATACATGTTCATACATACCTGTCACAGTACTGTACAACAGCACAGCACAATAATTACCAGCACATAGCACGTGCAAGGTCATTGTGACTGTGGGACAGCATAACCCATACATGTTACATAAGTTGCAAAAATCAAGCACATGTCCTGTGGTTGAACAGACATAAGACAACTATCAATACACAAATGTGTACAACATATGCACATGGATAACATGTGCAAGTGAATACACTTGACTGACCCCATTTTGTTATGTAATGAGAACCTGTGCATAATGTAGTATGTGACTTGCTGTCATCCCTCATAAGTATAGACAGGAATAACACAAGTGGAACAATTGTGTCCCACTTTCTTAATGCTAACAGTCATATCTGCCAAATACAGGGCCAGAGTATATCAAACATAACAATATTGTGTTGCGCTATATGTAAAGGAGTGCACACACACAGAGACTGAAGGAGTAGCACCCATGCCTATATGGAGTAATGTATGCAGTAATGACAGGTTGTGATGATCATGTAAATAGTAATGGTAACCATGTGTCACTTGGCAATGTGTGTCATATTGCATCTGCAATTTAAAGCCACATATGGCCTGATATTTGCTGTCAACAGTATGATATATGACAGAAAAAAACATGGCAGCAATATGGGATGACAGCTCATGTGTCTAGGCCATATAGCTGTCACGTTATTTCTGTCATACATCATACTGTTGATGGCACATATCAGGCCATATGACAGAAAACACATGACAGCAATATGGCCTAGACACATACAGTCATCCCATATTGCTGTCATGTTTTTTTCTGTCATTTATCATACTGTTGACAGAAAAAAACATGACAGAAAAATCATTACAGCAATATGGGATGACTGCACATGTGTTTAGGCCATATAGATCTGAATAGGGAAAAGTCATAGTGACAGCATTACAAAAATGGATCACACTGACAATACCTATGTTCTTAAGGGACTACCCTGTTGGGGGTGAACATCAAAAAAGATTTATCTAGCAATCTCCCTGAAAGAGTCACACAAGGCCCACACTATGTCCTGAACAAAATTACCCATCATGTCCCTCATTTGCATCTAGAAGACATCTTTCATTACATCTTGGATATGGTCCTGCAAATTGTCTGCCTGGCATGGTAGTAGATATCTTCTCCACTGATCAACAGGAACAGTGCCACTTGCAGGTCCTCATATGTTTTCATCATCATCATCCCCATCATGGTCATCATCCTGGCTCTCGGATTCTGATCCAGCTGACAATGGCATGGTACATCATTATCATTGTCATCCAATCAGTGATCTGACATGGGTCACATGCTCTGTCAAATCTGAACACAGGAACAAAACATTTTCCATATGTAATAGGTACTACTCTAGAATCAATGAATACATGCAACTGTATACAAAAGTTATACAATATACATGTTGTAACTATCCCACTGTTTAACTTTATCCAAGTATAGCACCTTACGTGATGTCAGGCATATATTCAATCCATAATGAAGTACAGCATGGTGTGTAACGTACATCACAGTTATGTGCAAAACATGTTTTAAATACAACTCGGTCAGTGATTAGGTATACACATGAATGCAGAAGCTATTTAAAATACATATGCATTACATATGTATACAAGCAGACATCATATACATGGTGTGACACTTCACACTGTGTTGCTGTGACAGGTCTGTTATCAAACATAACAGTAGTCATATGTGCATGTATTGTGTAACAAACTAGAGAATAGACTATGCACAATAAATGTTACTGAAACATAATGAAGGTCATGGAAAGGAAGTCACTCTCCCAAAACTGCTATGTATGCGGCTGTAATACACATGGCATGTTATCCTATAATGCCACATCTATCTACTGCTTCACAGTATGTACTGACATGTCACATACCACAATCAGCCTTAAAAGCAGACATCTGAAACAATTGTGCATCACTGTAATGATGTGCTGCTGTTATGGGGCAACACATGAACATCACTGTTTAGTCTGTGTACATCTGTATATGTGGCTTGTCATGACTCAAAGTTGTATGTCAGATGATGCCATGTTGCCTGAGATAGCACATATGGCCACATCTTCCATCACCAATGTCTATTCCTTCTCACCCTGTGTCCTCCTGATCATCCTGTGACATCTCTGATAGCCCAACATTAGACATCTGAGGTTCTTGAAGTAGGTTGCCCACACCTGTGGCTGGCAGGCCACCATGTTTTACTGTTGTCATGTTGTGAAGCATGGCACACATAGTGACCATCTGTGATGCCTTTCTGGTGTATATTGTAGAGTATTCCTGGATGTGTCTATAACAGCTGAATCTTGCTTTCAGTATACCAAACATATGCTCAATGGTGTCACATGGTGTGGTGTGTGCTCTGTTGTAGGCATACTTTGCAGCAGTTGATAGGGATCTGTATGGTGTCATTAGTCAAGGATCTGGTAGATAACCACAGTCACCTGTTTTTCAGGAACATTTGATCATCTTGCTTCTTGTGGCAAAGTCTGGCTTCTGCTAACTGTATAGCAGTGGTCATGTACTTACCTAGCAGTAGATCCATCTGTATTTTGCCATGTTGAAATGCAGACCCAGGGCTCTTTCCTTTCTTATTGCTGCATCATTCACATTACCAGGGTATGTTGCCATTATATTAGTAATTATGCCATCTGCAGAGCCTACCACCTGACAATTGAGCATTGGCCACCATTTTCTATTGATGTACCATTCAGCACCAGGCACAGATGGTGTTTTGACTGGGACATTGGTGCAGCCTATTGCACCAAGGACACAGGGGAAGTTGGCTATGGCATACCATTGTCAGTTCAGCTCTCCATGACTGTTTTTGAGAGATGGATATATTCATCCACCTTAGTGCACATTGCTGCCAGGAACTTTGCAAGAATGTGACTGGTAGATGGCATCTCCCATATGCTTCTGAAATGTCCCAGAAGCTTGTACAGCCAGAATCAGCTACACTTTTGTTACTACAAGTGCTGTTTTATCCTATAGACTACAAGCATACATTTGTGGTGCACATATCCTGCACCTTCTTTCTATACCTAATCTGTATCTATTATTTCTTGTTCAGAGAGCTGTCTTATCTTTAACTTGGCTCTACAACTGTATGGCTGCCATTTAGGATGCAGTTGCAGATTGTCTCTACTATGACTTGCAGTACCTGGGCCTGTTGTAGTGTATTAAATACCGGTTGCATTTTTTAAGTTATATTTACAGAATCTGCAAGAATCCATAGGAATTTGCAAAATATAGTCACATTAACATTCAGCGAATATGGTCTCACTGAGTGCTTTCAGAAAGTTTTTGGTGATGTACTGTGTCACATTGAGATTGTGTTGGGTGCCCCCATTATGCTTTGGAATCCAGCATGTGCGTGGACTCTGCAATTATCCTGTGTAGAACAAGTAATAGTTGTCTTGTTTCAGCCTATGTTATGAATTCACATTTGTCGCTGGTCTGCTTATATCTTCCTTTGGTGTTTTTCTTATAGAATTTGGCCTTAGTATAGCTTTTTTATAGTCTTCTTGTAGCAAGCAGCTCAGGGAACTTAGATAGCTGGGTTATTTTTTTATTAATTTTATTTATTTATTTATTTTGCTGGTATGTATTCCTCCTTTGTGTTTTATTTATTTATTTATTTATTTTGCTGGTATGTATTCCTCCTTTGTGTTTTATTTATTTATTTATTTTGCTGGTATGTATTCCTCCTTTGTGTTTTATTTATTTATTTATTTTGCTGGTATGTATTCCTCCTTTGTGTTTTATTTATTTATTTATTTTGCTGGTATGTATTCCTCCTTTGTGTTTTATTTATTTATTTATTTTGCTGGTATGTATCTCTCCTTTGTGTTTTATTTATTTATTTATTTTGCTGGTATGTATTCCTCCTTTGTGTTTTATTTATTTATTTATTTTACTGGTATGTATTCCTCCTTTGTGTTTTATTTATTTATTTATTTTGCTGGTATGTATTCCTCCTTTGTGTTTTATTTATTTATTTATTTTGCTGGTATGTATTCCTCCTTTGTGTTTTATTTATTTATTTATTTTGCTGGTATGTATCTCTCCTTTGTGTTTTATTTATTTATTTATTTTGCTGGTATGTATTCCTCCTTTGTGTTTTATTTATTTATTTATTTTGCTGGTATGTATTCCTCCTTTGTGCTTTATTTATTTATTTATTTTGCTGGTATGTATTCCTCCTTTGTGTTTTATTTATTTATTTATTTTGCTGGTATGTATTCCTCCTTTGTGTTTTATTTATTTATTTATTTTGCTGGTATGTATTCCTCCTTTGTGTTTTATTTATTTATTTATTTTGCTGGTATGTATTCCTCTTTTGTGTTTTATTTATTTATTTATTTTGCTGGTATGTATTCCTCCTTTGTGTTTTATTTATTTATTTATTTATTTTGCTGGTATGTATCTCTCCTTTGTGTTTTATTTATTTATTTATTTTGCTGGTATGTATTCCTCCTTTGTGTTTTATTTATTTATTTATTTTGCTGGTATGTATTCCTCCTTTGTGTTTTATTTATTTATTTATTTTACTGGTATGTATTCCTCCTTTGTGTTTTATTTATTTATTTATTTTGCTGGTATGTATCTCTCCTTTGTGTTTTATTTATTTATTTATTTTGCTGGTATGTATTCCTCCTTTGTGTTTTATTTATTTATTTATTTTGCTGGTATGTATTCCTCCTTTGTGTTTTATTTATTTATTTATTTTGCTGGTATGTATTCCTCCTTTGTGTTTTATTTATTTATTTATTTTGCTGGTATGTATTCCTCCTTTGTGTTTTATTTATTTATTTATTTTGCTGGTATGTATTCCTCCTTTGTGTTTTATATATTTATTTATTTTGCTGGTATGTATTCCTCCTTTCTGTTTTATTTATTTATTTATTTTGCTGGTAAGTATTCCTTTTTTGTGTTTTATTTATTTATTTATTTTGCTGGTATGTATTCCTCCTTTGTGTTTTATTTATTTATTTATTTTGCTGGTATGTATTCCTCCTTTGTGTTTTATTTATTTATTTATTTTGCTGGTATGTATTCCTCCTTTGTGTTTTATTTATTTATTTATTTTACTGGTATGTAGTCCTCCTTTGTGTTTTATTTATTTATTTATTTTGCTGGTATGTATCTCTCCTTTGTGTTTTATTTATTTATTTATTTTGCTGGTATGTATTCCTCCTTTGTGTTTTATTTATTTATTTATTTTGCTGGTATGTATTCCTCCTTTGTGTTTTATTTATTTATTTATTTTGCTGGTATGTATTCCTCCTTTGTGTTTTATTTATTTATTTATTTTGCTGGTATGTATTCCTCCTTTGTGTTTTATTTATTTATTTATTTTGCTGGTATGTATTCCTCCTTTGTGTTTTATTTATTTATTTATTTTGCTGGTATGTATTCCTCCTTTGTGTTTTATTTATTTATTTATTTTGCTGGTATGTATTCCTCCTTTGTGTTTTATTTATTTATTTATTTTGTTGGTATGTATTCCTCCTTTGTGTTTTATTTATTTATTTATTTTGCTGGTATGTATTCCTCCTGTGGATTTTATTTATTTATTTATTTATTTTGCTGGTATGTATTCCTCCTTTGTGTTTTATTTATTTATTTATTTTGCTGGTATGTATTCCTCCTTTGTGTTTTATTTATTTATTTATTTTGCTGGTATGTATTCCTCCTTTGTGTTTTATTTATTTATTTATTTTGCTGGTATGTATTCCTCCTTTGTGTTTTATTTATTTATTTATTTTGCTGGTATGTATTCCTCCTTTGTGTTTTATTTATTTATTTATTTTGCTGGTATGTATTCCTCCTTTGTGTTTTATATATTTATTTATTTTGCTGGTATGTATTCCTTTTTTGTGTTTTATATATTTATTTATTTTGCTGGTATGTATTCCTCCTTTGTGTTTTATTTATTTATTTATTTTGCTGGTATGTATTCCTCCTTTGTGTTTTATTTATTTATTTATTTTGCTGGTATGTATTCCTCCTTTGTGTTTTATTTATTTATTTGTTTTGCTGGTATGTATTCCTCCTTTGTGTTTTATTTATTTATTTATTTTGCTGGTATGTATTCATCTTTTGTGTATCTCATTTACTTTTAATCTTCCTTGTTGGCAACCTACATAGATTTCACTCTGCATGTGTGAAATTTTCTTTATTATTTAAGTAAAATTATTATTTAAGCAAAATTCATTTATTTGTATTTAGGCTCTTATGATTGATAATAAATTTATTTATGCAGAGTTGTTTAACTGAGAAGGGGGTAACCATTACTGAGAGATAACACTAAGTTGGCCACACACCTTTGAGTCCTTTTGTTGTCTACCAGTGAAGGAAATGTTAATTGGTAAAACAAAAACAGACAGGTAATCAGCAGTGTGTGACTTTCTACTACTTCCAAACTAGTATGAAAGCTGTGAGGGATTGGAGAATTATGCTATACTTCCTCAGGATTTTATGTTTATGTATGTATTTGTTTGTGTGCTTGTTTGTTTGTTTGTTTGCTTGACATTTGTTTGTTGGAACATCTGATTATATTGTTCTCACTTTCAGAAGAGGCTGGGGAGAAAAGCTCCAAACATGAATAAGTAATGGTATCAGAGAAATATACATGAGTAAATATCAGTGCAATTTAAAACACAGCTTTAGTATGCACAGTAACTGAGCAATAGCAAATAATTCAGCTTAAACATCATCTATTAATAAAGCATACGTAGTTGAGGACTGTTTTAATATGCACATCAGCTGATTGATGTGCTATGATAATTTATGAAATTAGGTCTGATTGAGAAAATAAAGTGACAGGAAAGAAGAAGTAATTCAAGAGGTAGCTTGACAGAGTTATAAAGCTGGGGAATATGGGGGGAGGAAAAAGGGAAGGGGAAGAGGGAAGGAGGGGTGTCTGACAGGAAGTGTGATTAGAGTGCAACATTACAATAAGGCGGGATGAGTGGAAGCAGGTCTAAAAGATAATATGGGGTAGAGTGTACTTAGCATAAAGGAAGGGTAAACAGAGGGAAAGTGAGTGAAAATGGGGGTAGAGTATAGTTAGGAGAAGGTGGGTGCTTTATATTATTACTGTTCCTGTTTTAGCCTGTGTGTGAGGTATATATATGTGTGTCTATGTTCATAAAAATAATACTTTATGTGAAAGGCAGTTACCCTTGATGGAGGGGTGCTGGGGTCATGTATTTGAAGAATATACTGTCTAATTTTGGTGCGGAGGTTGGAGATGCATACCCAGGCAGTAGCATATATTCCCTCTGTAATCTTGGAGCCAGATCATATTTTTAGATTAATCATTGAATCATCAAAACAAACTTGTGTCCATTTTCTTGCTATCACCTTACCCTTTGGGAAGGCAGTAGTGTCACCTCAACCTTCATGATTGGTGGCAACAGTGCCACCTTATCTCTGCATGGGTGTTGGTGGTGTCAGCTCATCCTTCACCAGTGGGTGACAGTGATACCACCTCATCCTTTGCCTCAGGTGACAGTGGTACCACTTCATCCTTTGCCTTAGGTGGCAGTAGTGTCACGTCATCCTTCACCATGGGTGGCGGTGGTGTCATCTCATCCTTTGCCATGGGTGGCAGTTGTTCCATCTCATCCTTTGCCTCAGGTGGCAGTGGTGTCACCTCATCCTTTGTCACTGGCGGTGGTGTCACCTCATCCTTCAGCATGGGTGTCAGTGTTGCTACCTCATCCTTTGCCTCAGGTGACAGTGGTACCACCTCATCTTTCCATGAGTAGTAGTGTCATCTCATCATTTACCACTGGTGGAAGTGGTGTCACCTAGTTCTTCATCATGGGAGGTTGTTGTGTCACCACATCCTTTACATCAGGTGATGGTGTTACCACCTCATCCTTTGCCATGGGTGGTGGTGGTGATGGTGTCACTTCATCCTTTGCCATGGGTGGTGATGTCAGTTCATCCTTTACCATGGCTGTCAGTGGTGCCACTAGTTCTTCAATATTGCTAAATCTCAACTTAGCTTGCTGGATCTTGCATGGCACAAAGATGTGCTAGTTATAATTAATTGTATGTTGCCCAACTGAAGAATAGCTAACTGTACCAGAAGTAGGATCATTTAAAGTAATCAGTCCTTTAGCAGCCATGTCTTCCTTACCTTTATGTGCTGAATCTGTTTAGGGCAAGACAAATGAGTAAAACCCCTTAATCTCCATGGTACATAAATAACTTCATCACTCCAAATCTTTACATCAGTCAGTACATAGGTGTGAAGCCTGCATACGACATGAATACATCTGTAACCTTTGACAGATTGTGCCGCTGCTTCACAAATCATTGGTCACATATGTATGTCTGTGTCAAGCCCGGCCAATGTAGTGATCCATGGCCAAGGACATCTCTGCCACACACACCTATGACACGTACTATAGAGTACTGTGAGTGAGGGTAATTGCCGGGGTATATGTCAGACATGTTCATACACAACAACGACTTTCAATAATGGACAGTCATTATAGGTGTACACCAGCCCTGTGGATATGCATGCAGGCCCCTAATGTGTTATGTAAAACACCGAGGGACCCCTCAATACCTATGGATATGTGGATACCAATGGACAGATGACATAACATGTGTCTGTCTGTACACATTGGTACCCAACATACATGTTGAGGGCTACCACCTATGTGGTACTGTCGGGATAGTATGTATAGTAAATGTGGATGAATATGCCATAGATGGCTTACTGCTATACAGCATGTATTGGACAACAGGTATCTGTCTGTATGATACCCTTGTGTAGGATATGCGTCCCATCCAAGGAATGCAGTGTAGGCCAATGCATGCATTTCCAGATGTTGATGGGCATATCCCTAGTGTATTTGCACACATGCACACATGCACATAAATACACTGCACACCACAGCACGCACACACACACACACACACACACACACACACACACACACACACACACACACACACACCAGCAATCCAACACATACACAATAGTGGGTGATGGTGGGTGACAGTATCACAAGGCAAACAGTCACCACACACGTGTCAGCATTCAGAATATGTGTTGCTCAAGACCATGCAGTGCAAGTGTAGACAGCCCTATCTAATGACATTATACGTGGCTTTGATGCATGTGTGTAGTTGTGTAGTGATTGGGTACACCCTGGAACAGAGTGTGTACATGGACACAACATTGCTGTGCAAGTATTATCTGCTCTGCAATGTCATGTGCACCATCACTCAATGGTATAAATACCATGGCTGCATGTGTTATCTGTGTGACACATAGATTGCCATGTCTGATGACAGTGTCTGTGTCCATAGCACATAATAGTGGGCACAGATGTAGCAAATGCATGCAATGTGCAGACATGGGATGAGTGGTGCATGTAGACATGAAGGAATCCCAATGCTCGACATGGACATTGTACAGTGATTATGGTGAGTGTGGGACATATTGCAGAGATGTCAGTGCCAGCCACAGCATGGCATGCTACACGACTGCAACATTAAACACCACACATACCCAGTGTGTGTCATGTGACCTACACACCCAGTAGCATTCCAGGACATATATGTGACTCTTTGTACAGATGGCGACTGATGTGCAGAATGTGTATACTAGCATATGTAAGCATACACACAACATGCTATGCAAGGTGTGTATAGGTGCATATGTTTGCACACACAGAACAATGATGTGCACAGCAAAGACTGCTATGTGTAGTACTGTGGTCACTGTAACCGGATGGGGTGTAGTATCATGTGCCATCATCATCATCATCATGCATCTTGTGGTCACTCATGGCTACTACTGTGTGACAGACCACAGCCTAGCATGCTGTACCTGAAATGCAGTGCTGTGGATACGTTCGCTATTACACAGCCACTTCGTACATGGGTGTATGAGGTGCCCAGTAGGGAGCATTGCCTCACATGACTGTGTTATGTGTTGAAGAGTGTTGCACAGCCCCATGATAGGCCTCTACCCCCGAGATACATCATGTGTGTGTGGATGACATGTGGGATACTGAAGTGTGACCTTACAGCGGGTGTGGTTACGCCATATGTAGCATGACTTTGTGTACTGCATGTGATAAATGTGTTATGTTGTGTACAGGTGTTGCAACTATGCCTATTCAATGTGCAGTACAGGGTTGCCACAACTGTGTGTCATGCTCTGTGTATTGCATGTCATTGAGGCAGCTACTGACATTACTGAGCTGTGCAACATCTCACAGAAAACATGCATGGCATGCATTATGCATAGGTGTGTTATGTGTACATGGCCTACACCTCACCTATGACATGCATATTTCATTACCAACATTGCAGGTATAACACACTCACCAGCATGGATTGGCTGCCCTGCCATCACACCAGAGGGACCTACAAGACTATGAGATGGTTCATCAGTGGCCACAACTGTGGCATTGCTACAGTGGGTATGCTAAACTGCAGTACAACAACAGTCAACAGTCACAGGTGTAGGGATATTATTCAAACTATCCGTATTGCACAACACTAGGCAGCTGAACTGCTAAACACACAGTACACATCTCACATACACATAATCTAACAATACAGTTAACTGTAGTCTACAGATTGGGCATGTTACCTGCTTGCTCCAGGTGGATGTGCTGGGTGGCTCCGGCTTCCATTACAACATGTCAGTGGTTCCTGTAGCTGTTGTAAAGGAGCCACCACACTTAGGATCAGCTCCTCCACTCTGGTGAGGGGGGAATGAATGGCCACCCCTCCACCTGTGGCAAGCTGCTGTCTTTGGATATCAGACGCATGCCGCCGGACTTGTCTAATTAAATCACTGCAGTGATGGCGTACCTGCTCATATGTCCAATTATGCATGCCTATGTCATTTACCCGACTAACAAGTTCCTGCCACAGTGCAGTCTGCTCCTGCTGGTGCTGGCTGCTTCTGGAGAAGATTATTGTGTACCGCTGCAATGGGTTGTCGAGTATCACCTCTTCCTCATCCGCTGTATATGCTGGGTTGCGGTGGTGGGCCATCTGGATGAAAAAGATATGAACAATTTGTGTGAGAGTGTCCTGTGTCACACTTTACACCTTTACCCACAGATATCACTTTACTGTCATATATAGCATCCTATTCACTGTCAGAGGTTGCACATGTTCAATGCCACTTATTGGTTCTCAGGCCACAACTAACTAACACTGCCTGGCAGACTCTATATATCACATCACTATACAACAGTACCCAACACACTGTTTGTGACACATTGCACAACCTCAAGACAGGGGTGTATATCACACCGATGCACGAACAGAGATGTCATCCATTGCAATGGATGTATAGTACAGGTACAGTAGTACCAATCAACCACCCTAGTCATTGATGCCATAGCCCTGCCTAACAGATGTATCCAGTTGTTACTATAGGTGGCATACTGCTGTAACAGACTATATATGTTGCTGGATACACACATTTACCCTGTAACACACATATGATTGCAGCCATTGTACAGGCATAATCACACACACATCAGGCAAACATACAATGCACCACTGTATGCCAACACAGATGAGCATTACCTGTGTACCATACGGTACTGTGTGCCACTACTTACACACTCTTATGTCTGCATTCTGTTCTCTGTGGAGACTACAGGAAACACACATGACAGCTTTTCCAAGCAATGTGAACACACACCATACTGTGCTGTTTAGGCCTACAGCTTCAGTTAGTACTACAGTTCATATTGGTGATGGATTCACCAGCAGTACCACTCACTAAGCATACATGTATTGCTTTAGCCTACAATGATACACCACATTCATCAACGGAGAACTACGTCACATCATCCACCGTACTACTATGTCTGCCTATCAGTACATTACACATCAGTTGCTGTCCTCACAGCTAGGATAGGCACTACCATGTCAGATACAACATCACACTAAGCTATCACACCTTTACAGACCTTGCACACATTCAGCATTACACTTATGCAACCTCACATAGCAGCTATTGCATTAAGTACATGTGTGAGTGCATAGTGTCATAGATACGTAATATGCTATTAGCCCTAGGGCCTATGGCAGCCTAGCCATATGCTACCCTGGCCTTTGGCACACATGTACTTTGATTTCATTTGTCCCTGCCAACCTGAACCACAGAGGTGTTTCCTGGGGTGTATTACCAATCTCCCACACAATCATCAGGGGTATTTATAATAACTGCTAAGGAAGAGCCTTGTTTGCTATTGCTATGTGGTCTATTCCAGTGTATGGCATATCTCTGAGATGGGAACCTATCCCTCCAGCATGTGCCGTTTAGTGAGCTGACAAGGTTTAGGGCCCTAGAGCATGTGTCCCGGAGGGATTGTGATATGTTGCCATGGTGGCTGTCACCCAGCTATGGGTGTGACATACCTCTGTATGTTTGGCAGAGGTCACCTCTGTGTGGCCAGTATGCAATACAGTGTACTTGTGGTTTTGTGAGTCAGTCTGCATAGGGCATCTGTTTGCAGCCAGTATTACCCTCTGGGAGGTCTGTCTGTGGCCTGTTCACCTGGTTTAGTTGTCATATGAAGTACATACCACACAGGGCATTGTGATGAGTAGAGGGGAACTCTACCCTATACTTCCATAGCTGACACACCTGTTGTCATGACACATACCACACAGACAGATTACAGGTGTAGTGTGGCACTGTCTTCATCAAAGCAGAGGCTACTGTCCACCTGTGTCCCATGTTCCCTTATCACACCTTCACTGTTAGGTAGATCTCTACCTATGTGGTAGTTAATGGGTACACTGTTTTGGGAAGGTGGAATGGCACTGCAGTATCAACACTTGTCTACAGTCCATGCCTTGGTCACCACACACCTGTTGCGGTACATATGAACCCGTGTCTCTCTGTCTCTCTCTCTCACTCTATATGTGTATATATATATATATATATATATATATATATATATATATATATATATATATATATATATATTATATACATGCATATCTATACACATACATGTACACATCCATTGCTGTACACATTGATGTACATATAGGCACATGTACAGTCCACCTTTCATGGTGGGGATATCACTTATGCGACAGTTGTGGGATGTACAGGTATGTGATTAAATTGCACAGTGTTGTGCAGAATGCATGTGGGTGTCCTCAGCCCTTGTAGCATTAACAGGTCTCACTGGCTGTAACACAGCAGATCTGACAAATTTGTCCCACAGCATTTAACCACCACATGACATATATCAACACTACCATAGCTGGCCTTAGGCATAGGCCAACTGGTCAGCCGCCTAGGGCGCCTCTCTAGTGGGGGTGCTTTTCCACTATTTATGTGGTGTAGTGAGACAAGGATGGGGGCAGCAGGAAGTGTGGTAGGGGGCGCCATGGAGCCCTTTTGCCTAGGGCACCAGTTGACCTACGGCCGCTCTTGTGCACTGCATGCTGTTTTCTAAGCCACACACTATGACCTACATGGATATTTACACATATCAACCTTCACTGACAGATATCTGTCCACCCTTCACTTACAGTTGCAGTATGTCCCTTGCTCTATGCACATGTGCAGATACAGATAGATACATACTGCTGCCACACATGGATGATTTGCAGTATGTAAAGTACTCTTCAGGAACATCTACAACATGCCAACACATACATGTGAGTTATATACCTTACCTTAGTATTTCCCTGCTCCGTGTGTTACGGTTTTGTAGTTTTTGTTTTTTATTGGTGTTTTTTTTTTTGGTTTTCGCCCTCTATTCAACTTTCTGTCTCTGTTTCTCACTCTGTTCTGTTCTGTCTCTGTCTAGTCTCAGTCTGTGTCTGTGTCTGTCTCTCTCTCTCTCTCTCTCTCTCTCACTCTCTATCTCACAGCACCTGCAATAATATAATTGCATGCATGGACTGCAGGTACAGCCTGCTTTTCTAGGTATCTGCACTTGTGCATGTGACAGTCTCTTCACCAATTGCTGCCCACCATTCAGTAATTGCATGCAGCCTGCTGTTTGGTGATTGCATTACTCACTTTGATTGCAGCCCACTGCTATAAAATGCTAGGTTAGGTAGGCATAGCCCTTTCAGATTTCCAAGGTGGGGCCCATGCTTGTTTGCTCTGGACACTGTTGTGCCAGTTTGAAGGTTGGTATATGTCTCTTATCTGATGCTAGGGTTGTAGCCAGTTATATGCATGTTGTACTCAAACCTGAATGTTGCTGCTTCCAGTACACACATCTCAGTGTAGACATGTACACACCCCTCCAAATGCTAACACGGGATACATGGGAGTATGTACTTTTTTCTTACTTACACAATTAACTGCCATACAAATGTGGTTATTGCACTGTATTCCTGTGGCCAGTATTAATCCTGGTCTGATACTGTGTGGTATTTGTAAGATGCTGCTGTAACATTATTCCCTGCTAGGATGGCTAGTTCACCTTTCACAGTCATGTCATGCAATTCCACAACCACTGCTGGTAAAGACCCACAGAAAAAGAATTGTGTTATACCATTCCTGATTTCCATTTACATTCCCTCATTGTAATGCATGATATATTTATTTCAGAACCAAGTTATTTGTATATCTCTTCTGTGGCTTAGTGGTAATTCATGCAGTCTTTTGTGTCAATGGTCTGGGATTCGAGACTGGCAGAGTTTTTTCTTTTGCTGCTCAGCAGAACAAGGGCCCTGCCATAGAGTGACTAAGGCACTTTTAAGCAGTTGTAAGTGGGTTTGCATGGGTTTGCGCGATGCTTAGCTAAGCATACACATGCACACACTCGCTTAATCCCGCTTACTACTGCTTAAAATTGCTTACTCTCGCTAACCCCCGCGCTAATTTCTTTTAAAGAAAAGAAAATGGGGAGATAGGAAAGTGGTGAAAAAGGGGGCACAAAGAGGGACACACAGTAGATAAACAAGCTTGGGATGTGCAGGACAGGTGTAGGGAAGGTCCATAGCTGCCCATTCCTTTAACAGCAACAGCTGTGCATATGCAATGAATTTGGAGTGAAATTTGAAACCTTCCACCCCTGGGAGAGGGGTGAGGACAACAAAGTATGTTGTACTGCCAATTGTAATTATCAGCTTACATGTTTGTCTGATGGACATGTGTGCGAAATGGGCAGCTATGTATGGGGTGTAATTTTTTTGTGGGTACAGATTGCCCTTTTTTTTTTTCCAGGTGAGAGTGGGAAGTGAGGTAGAGGAAGTAGGTATGTCCGGGGAGGTAGTTTGGGAAGGTAAACAGACAAGACAGGCAAGCTGCATACAGGGGCGGTGTATGACACATGGGGTGGGTGAACACAACTGATGGGGTCGGATGTTTGGAAATTACAAGCCCATGAGCCCACTTGGTAACAGTGGAACTGAGATCCCCACTCATGGGCAGTCACCACTGAACGTTCACAGCCCCGAGGGTGGCTGTGCTGGGGGCTGTGTAGGACAGGCAGGCTCCGTGAGATGCACCACTCTCGCCTCAAGCTGGCGTAGGGGATCAGTGACTGAACGCTGGATCTCCCTATGCACCACAGCCCAGACCCTTCGAAGGGTGACAGGTGGCCCTTCTCCACCCACGCTTGCACGGGGGGGATGAGTCCATCCCCTGCAGTGCTTCCACCTGAAGGTGGCACAGGACCAACAGAGGAGGGGAGCCTGGGCTGGGAACCGGACCTGATGGTGCCAGGTGCACTCGCTGGCTGAAGAGGGACAGGTGGGTCCGCTGGGACTGGCCTTCCCATACGTTCTGTGATTAGGTGTGTTTAATTACAACATAAGCAAAACAGATTTCCAGATTAGTTTTAACAGCATGCAATAATATTCCCATTAACCCAACACACCAAGAGTACAACAGTTGAACAGCAAGCATAATACATGCATATATTGAACCACAGTGATTATTCCAACAGCATGCAGGGATGTTTGGTAGCAACAGGCCACCAGGATTGTGGTGTTTAAACAAGGCACATGCAGCAACGTGAATGCAAATATTTATAGAACAATAGGACATATGTCCCAACAAATATTTAATATTACACATACCCATTGAGGTGTGGAATTGCATGGTTTATGCACATACAGTAGGGTGTAGAAAAAAACCTCGGTTAACATCTTATAATGACCTTTCAGTCTACACTACATTCCTAGTGACTGCAAGTGTATATCCCCTACCTGTATTATTACACTTACCATCATACATTGTGTTCTGTAATGGCTTTGGCTAGTTCAATATATGCCTGATCTATATCTGACATACTAACTGTCCAGGATGCAGATGTTATTACTACATATTTCTTGATTGCATTTATATTTCTTTGTCTACATATCTGGGATGTTTTCACATGACATTTTCACTTTGATTTGTACAGAACCCTGCATTTCTTGACACACACTCACATTTCTGGGGAAAAAATAACATGCTACATGTGTGCTAGGTTTACATATTCATGCCAGCCAGTAACTGACTGTTGTGAACTGTATATATTTTTCACAGCTAATAGCACTTCCATCACCCACTTTATATGGGACTGCACAACTCTGGGTTGCCAGCACCTTTTCAAACAGTACTGTTTGTATAATGCAAGGGTACAACAACATTTCAGACTCTGTGACACAGACACACTCTGGGTTTTAGACCTTTATTAATGACATTACACACTTTTCCACAGGCTCACTCCTTTATTTGTTTTAACGGTGTATATGGCAGACATGTTCAAGACATATTATACCTTTATTAATAGGTTAGAACGAATCTTTTTTCAGGCTCACTCACTTATTTTATATGACAGTGCCTGCAGAGATATCATTCCAGACATGTGTTACCTTTCTTAATGTTTTTTTTACACTCTTTTTCTGCCTCTCTGACATTTTTATCTGACAGTACATGCAGAGGACTTATTCAGGCAGTTTTATGGCTGTATTATTGGACTACAACACTTTCTTTCATGCTCTCTCCCATATTTTATATAACAATACATGCAGAATAATCACTAACCTGCCTGGTGGCACAGCCTTAGCAGCCTATCAGCATAGGCTTGCTGATTCATAGCATGGTCACCTGCAGCTGTAAAGTAAATAAAGGGATATTGAGACATACCTATCCATTATACATACTCCATTATCAATTCTTACATACTGCATTCCATGGTTACATACTCAGTTGTGGGGCATCCCGCATCCCACGGGCCTCCTGTATCCATTGGTTCAGGTGGTCCTGATTTCATCTCTTCACATCTGCATGGTGGTGATGGACCTGCTCACCAGTCCGAGGAATGCCTGTGGCACTGGTGAGGTCACGAGTTAACCGGTTCCAAGCCTCTGCCTTGTACTCCGTCCGTTGGAACTGGCCCTGCAGGAGTCTTGACTCGTGACTGTGGACAAGGAGGCAAACCATGTATTTGGACTCCTCGATGCCCCAACGTTGCACACGGAAGCGTGTTCCTTCTCTGACACCAGACATTCTAACTGCAGATGTGAGCTGCAATCAGTTGTGGCATGTATTCCTGCCTGTGGGGCTTAAATATGCTGCATTTCCCACACTTTTTTGTGATTGGCCATTTTGTAAAATTCTCGGCTGACTGCAGACCTGCTTAGTAATGGTTAAACTACCATTCGTAAGTATATGAATGTTAATAGTGGCTGTTTCCCCTATGTTGTTATGGCTTAGTGGTTCTGTACTTTGTTTCTGATGCACACAGTCCTGGTTTGAACCTTATCATTCATTCTATTTTCATTCTATCCAGACAGGCTAGGGGGTGTGGCTGCATTTAAGCAACTTTGCTCTACGTTGCTCCTCGGTGCCCTGGTTGGCGCAGCGAGTACGTCCGCGCAAACAGATTGCGCTAGGTAAAGCGCCATTGAACTATGGGCAACTCTATTGCACTAGGTAAAGCGCTATTAAACTATGGGCAACTCTATTGCACTGGGTGAAATGCTATTAAACTATGGGCAGCTCAATTGCGCTGGGTGAAGCACTATTAAACTATGGGCAGCTCTATTGTGCTGGGAGAAGCGCTGCTTAACTGCAGGCAATTTTATATCAGGATCCTTTAAAATATTTATTTTGTTCACTGATACATTGGCCATTTCACTGCTTTTTAGTAATGTTTAAACATATTTGTCAGGTATTATTTCATATACTGATTTAAAAAATAAATACGAAGGGGAGTGGTGGGACTCAAACCGTCCATGCCTCTTCTTTGTGCGAATGCTCTACCATTACGCTATTGCATGTGATTTGCATAACCATTCTTTCTTATGCTCTTCCATGTCAGAATTGCTAACTCTAGCTAAGCAATGGGCACACCCGCGCAAATACAGGCAGCTATTTTGGGAATTTAAAAAAATTAATTTAATGTTTTGCATTTTAGAACTGTGATAGGGGTTTACAATATCAGGGAGTGTGGTGTTGGGTGCAGAGACATTTGAGCGGACTTGCTCTTGTGTATTTGCTTTTTTTGCTTTTAAAACACTTGCAGGGGTGTGGACATTTAGACTGCTCGGCAGTCGGACACACCCCCTCCTTTCTTACATGGTCCGTGTAAGACTTACAGTTGAGTCAGCATGCCCTCATGCATATTCATGGCACACTAACATCATACCATTCAACTGCAGCCTCCGAGTAAAATTTATTAAGTCTTACATGGAGGATTCGTGAATCCGGGGGAGTGTGTGTTCTGTCTGTAAGCCTGTTGGCAACCCATCTTGTGACATAGCAATTTATACCTAGTTTAGTGGGTTTATCTATATTTCCAGACTCTGGGGTGGTGTTGTAAGCCATGGCAGGATCAACATAGGCTGTGTGAACCACCTTACCCTTGTCAACGGTTCTGTTGATTGCTTCAATGTCATCTATCAGGTTTAGGTGACATGATCTGCATTTTACAAACTCAACATGGTTGTGGTCCAGGGTTTGGGTATTACAAATGTAATTGTTTATATGTTGTATGATGATACATTCCATGGCCTTGAAGAGTGGGCTCGTCAGGCTAATGGGGAGCTAGTTCCTGGGGTCTGTGGTGTCTCCACCCTTGTGTAGTGGGATAACCATCACTGTGCACCATTCTACAGGCACAAAGCATGAGGTGAGGCTATGACTGCACATGATACATCAGTGATTTGCCTGTTTGTTATGTGGTTTGTGTGGAACACAGCCTGTGAAGTTATTTGGTCCCATGGCTGCTGTGATACTGGCTTTGGAGAGTGTTTTTTACCTGTGCAGCCATGATGACAGCAACTTTGCAGTCTTCCATTATAGAGATGTGCTCTTTCATGGGTGAGAGGGGGGTACAGTTAACACTGATCCTATCTGCCAGGATGTTGGCAATATCAGTTGGGTCTGTATATTTAGTGCCATTGAGCTGTAACTCAGAACAGATTTGAGTGTAGCCATGACATGGACCTGTCTGTTGGGCAGAGATCTCCTGAGTAGACAGTATGCAACAGAGTACAGATTGGGTTACATTCAGTCTTGTTGCATGGGGCAACTGTTTGAGGCCAATAATCCTCTTGTTAGGGTACTTCAGTGGTCTTTCTGGCTGCTGAACATGCCTAGTCAGATTCATTGCAAGTGTGTTGTGGTACTCTCTGATGGGTCTGATGACTGATGAGTACTGGGAACCTCCTTTGATCTACATGCACAGACCTTGGCAGTTTGTGTGAACACATAGCATGATTTTCTGACAACTTTGTGAATGTTTTTCTGGAAGTAGAAATGTCTATCCACATTTGTCCATAGATCCCTCATAATCACCTCCGTATTTGGCATAAGTGTGTGAGCATGCCCAGTATGAACTTTCAGTATGTTGTTGCCTGACATTTGCTTCGTTTTTTAAGTGTGTGAGCATGCCCAGTATGACCTTTCAGTGTGATGCTGAATGACATCCACTACATTTGTTGGAGTGTGTGAGCACGCCCAGTATAGACATTTATACTATATGTGTATGGAAAATCAAGTTGTATTTTTACAGCAGGGCTCACCTTTGTGTCATAGATCAACAGGGATCATGCTGTGCCTGCAGGGCTTCCATGAGACACTTTGCATAGACTTATCAACATTTCTACATACAGAGGGGGACAGCTATTCTTTGTGCATTTCTACCCAGGGGCAGACTTGATTGTTACTGTGGGTGTACATAGGATGAGGGTTTCACCTGACACTTATACACATTTACTATGCCTGCACTGCTGTGTACGGTACACCATTTCAGTCTGTACTGTTGCCTGTCGTACTGGCTCGAGGCATACTACTGTGCTACAGATCCTAGCGTCCAATGTCAGGTATATTAGATAGCAACTTCATAGCCTACACAACCCACATCACACTGCCTGCCCTGATGTTCTCTGTCTGCATGGGCCTGTAGGGGAGGTAACCCATATGCCTCTTTTGGGACATGATACAGCATTTCTTTGTGATTGCATTACTGTACAATTGTGCTGCTGTGTCTGTGTCACTGAAATGCTATCTTGGCTTAGTGGTTCAGTACTGTGACTATAGTACACAGTATCCTGGGTTTGAGCCCTGTCACTGCTTTTTCTTTTCATGCTGGGCAGACTAGACTGTTTAAGGAACAGTAAAGCAAATATGAGCATGTTTACCTGACTTTGCTCAACTTTGCACGACTTTGCCCGACCTTGACCAACATTGCTCAACGTTGCACAACATTGCACTAGTTAGCACGGGCAATTTTGTTTACATATACTAAATATTGGTAAATGCTGCTTAGCACTGATTTATATTACTTATAATATGGCAATCATGCCTCCGGTGGTGCTGCGGGGCTGCCTATGTCGGATGCACATACTACACTCCCTATACATGTTTGGAAACAGGTAGTGTCAAGTTAGGCATCTCTTTTATTTTATGTGCGAGTCAGAGAGAGGTATCATTTCCAGGGTTCCTACTGAGCCAGTGTATGTGCTATGCATTGCCTCTTTACCAAGCCAAGGCATACTGGGCACACCTCCTTCTGCCTACTCGGGCAGGCTCAGGTTGTTCCTCCTCCAAGTCACGCTGTGCCTGTGCAGGCCTTGGCAATGGAGGGGGCTGTTTGCCCTGCCCCATGCTGTTCCTGCTGCAGCTGTTTTCACAGGATCATATTGTGTAGCATGGCACATACCATGACAATTTGGGTACATGTAGTTGGTGAGTGCTGCAAGGCTCCACCAGATGTGTCCAGGCACCAGAACCGTGATTTGAGCATCCCAAACACACTCTCAATTACATTTCGTGTTTGTGCGTGTGCCTCATTATGGAGTTCTTGTTCAGGTGTGTGTGCATTTCTGATGGGTATCATCAGCCACGGCTCCAGTGCGTATCCAACATCACCCACTAGGTGACAGTCAGGGATGTCTCCATTGGCAAATGTCTGGTACAGCTGCGTCAGATGCCAGATATGGGAATCGTGGTAGCTTCCAGGGCAGCCAGCACACACATTCAGTATTATGCCCTGGGCATCGCACATGACCTGGCAGTTGATGGAGTGGAAGCCCTTGCGGTTGATGTAGGCCCTACCTCGCTCACTAGCTGGTGCTTTGATGAGTATGTGCGTGCAGTCAATTGCACCCACTACCTCAAAGTATTCCGCTATTTGGTGGAAGAGATGCATATTGCTGGCCAATACCTCATGGGAATTGGGGAAATATACATGATCACTGACATGTGCTGACATGGCATTCAGGAACTGGTGCAGTACCCTGGATGCTGATGCCTGTGAAATCCCCATCATATCACCAGTTGGTCTCTGGAAGGTACCTGTTGCTAGTATACTTAGGCCAACACATACCTTGTTTTCCACTGGGATGGCTTCCCCTCTGTTTGTTCTGTGTTTGAAGCGTGGCCTGCACAGCTCAACAATTTGCTGCAGAAGCTCTCTGTCCACTCTATAGCACTCCAGTATCTCCAGCTCATGTAGCCCCTGGTAGGTTACCCTGGGTCTGTACACTCTTCTCTGTCTCCTCACTGTGGGTTGCTCAGCAACATCCGCAATGGCACCACCCTCAGCATCTTCCACATGTTGCCTTATAATAGCAAGGCAGCCCCTAACATTTTTTTTCTCAGTTAAGCTTTTTAAGTTTTCACTTCTCTTTGTGTACTGCAGTGTTGCAGTGTTTCTGAGTAAAACATGGGGGACTGTTGTTTGCAGAGTTTTAAGTGCTGGGCTGGGCTGGGCTAGTGTACTGCCTGTGTAATTGGCTGATTCTGATTGATTTCACCTGGCAGCTTGGCTAGTTCTCCTTGGTTAACTTCCTACTACTACTTTTCCCTTTCTGTTTCCACAGGGGACAGCGCCGTGCAAGCAAGAGCAAACACGCGCACACAAGCGCATACGCACGCACACAGACTTACACAGGCTTACACAGGCTTAGGCGGGTGCACATCCACGCACACAGGCGTAGATAGCCTTACACAGGCTTATACGGGTGCACACAGTCGCACACAGGCTTACACGGGTTTACAGGCGCGCACACGTGCGCACACAGTGCAAGCATCTTTGCAAGAAACTTTGGTTGTAGCCACAGCATACGCCTTTGGTTTCTGGGTTTCAGATCAGGCAACTGTAGACACGCCTCTTCCAGTCCTGAGTACCTAACAGCAGACACATGCCACTCTGCTCCAATAAGCTTACAGTCTTTGATACATACTCTTTTCATGATGCCACCTATCTACTACTCTGACACTCCCCTAATCCTACTCTTACACTCTAGGGACATGGTTCACATGGCAGGGAAAATTTGGATTCACTATCCTTATACTCATTTGCATAGGATTGCCTACTAATGCTTGGTTACATCTCTCACACTGAGCTTCTCCCTTAGCAACCACTACTCAGTAGCCATGTTGTCTTCAGCCTGCCATTCACTTGCATGGCAGATGGATATTTTAATAAAATGCCTATTTTTTGGTTTTTATTTATTTATTTATTTATTTTTTGGTTTTTAGAGTGCAACACGTTTGCGTGATGCTGCGCTACGCTTAAATATCGGAGATCGGGGGAAAAATTATTTTTTATTATTTTGCAACACATATAAATGCCAATGGCCTTATATTTGGCCATTGGCATGCTTCCTCATCTGGATGCATCCTTTATTTGGAGCTGTCATTGCTCCATTTTGCTATTTGCAGAACGGTACTCAGTTACCAAGCGAGTAGATTTCTGCAAATAACACTACTTTTACTCGGACAGGTTAGTGTTTCCTGGATCACAAATTTACCTCATTTGCATAGCTGTCAGCAGCAAATGAGGTACTTTGCATAACCTAACACTGTCCATGCAATTGTCGTTTTAGGAGCTCTCATCTACGCCCCTGCCGGCTGTTCCTGGATCGCTCGGCAGACATATTGGCTGTCTGGAGTCTTACATTACTCTTAGACTCCATGCAAGCCTTCAATAATCCCCCCATAGTATTTTAGGTACTCATTAAACTGTGAGTATGTTTAAATTGTATCCAACAATAATTACATAGCATTTTAGGTATTCATTAAACTGTATGTTTAAATTGTATCCAACAATAATTACATAGTATTTTAGGTACTCATTAAACTGTGAATATGTTTAAATTGTATCCAATAGTAATTATATATGATTTCAGGTATTCATTAAACTGTAGCCCCCGGATTCACAAATCCTCCGTGTAAGACTTAATAAGTCTTACTTGGTGGCTGCAGTTGAACAGTATGACGTCAGCATGCCATGAATATGCATGAGGGCACACTGACCCAAACGTAAGTCCTACACGGGCCATGTAAGAAAGCAGAGGGCGTGTCCGACTGCCGACCAGTCCAAATGTCCACGCCCCTGCAAGTGTTTAAAAATAAAGGAAATAAACAAGAGCGAGTCCGCTCAAATGTCCCTGCACCCAACACATCACTGCCTGATAATGTAACCCCCATCACACATCGAAAATGCCTAACCATACATTTTTTTTTTAAATACCCAAAATAGCTGCATGTATTTGCACGTGTGTGTGCATGTGTGCCCATTGCTTAGCTACAGTCAGCAATTCTCACATGGAAGAGCATAACAAAGAATGTTTATGCAAATCACATGAAATAGCAATAGTGTAATGGTAGAGCGTTCGCACAAAGAAGAGGCATTCACGGTCTGAGTCCCACCACTCCCTTTCGTATTTATTTTTTAAATCAGTATATGGAATAATACCCAACATATATGTTTAAACATAACTAAAAAGCAGTGAAATAGCCAATGTATCAGTGAATAAAATAAATATTTGAAAGGATCCCAATATAAAATTGGCCATAGTTAAGCAGCGCTTCACCCAGCTCAATGTAGTTGCCCCTAGATAACTCGCGCTTTACACAGAGCAATTTAGTTACCCATAGCTAACTCACGCTTTACCCAGCGCAAAATAGTTGCCCAAAGCTAAATAGTGCTTTACCCAGTGCAATCGGTTTGCGCGGAGGTGCACGCCATGCCAACCAGTGCCCCATCGGGCAACGTGGAGCAACGTAGAGCAAAGTTGCTTACACACAGCCATGCCCTCTAACTTGTCTGGACAGTAGTAAAATAAAATGCAATGATAAGGTTTGAACCCAGGACACTGTGCACCATAATCAAAGTACTGAACCACTAAGCCATGACAGCTTAGGATAACTATCCACTGTTAACATATATATAGTAATAATTGTTTGATTAACCATTGCTAAGTAGGTCTGCAGTCAGCCGAGAATATTCAAAAATGGAAAAGTGCAGACAATGCAACATATTTAAGCCGCATAGGCGGGAATACACGCCATAACTGATCGTAGCTCCCATCTGCAGTTAGAATGTCTGGTGCTGGAGAGGGTACAAGCTTTCGAGCGCAACATTGGGGCTTCAAGGAGTCAAGGTATATGGTTTGGCTCCTAGTCCATCAGCATGAGACTCGACTCCTGCAGGGCCAGCTCCAAGGAACAGAGTATAAGGCGGAGGCTTGGAACCGGTTGGCTCATGAACTCACCAGTGCCACAGGCGTCCCTCCGACTGGTGAGCAGGTCCGTCACCACCATGCAGACCTGAAGAGGTGGAAGCAGGACCTTCTGAACCAGTGGATCCAGGAGTCTCATCAAATGCGGGATGCCCCACTACTAAGTAGGTAGCCATGGAATGCAGTATCTAAGATAAGCTAATATAGTCTAAATAATGTATAGGTATGTCTTAATATCCCTTTATTTACTCCACAGCTGCAGGTGCTCGCTTTATGAATCAGCAAGCCTATGCAGATAGGCTGCTAAGGCTGCACCACCAGTCAGTTTAGTAAATATTATGCATGTATAGTTGCATGATATATGTGAGTGAGCATGAGAAAAGTGTATAAGCCCAATAATACAGCAATAAAATGTCCTGATTAAATTCTCTGCATGTACTGTTATATAACAAATGTCAGTGAGCCAGAAATTGAGTGTACTAACCTACCAATCAAGCTAAAATAATTCTGGAATACTATCCCTGCATGTATTGTCATAACATATAAGTGAGCAGGCCTGAAAAAAAGTGTTGCAACCCATCAAGAAAGGTATAATATGTCCTGGATATGTCTTCCGTATGCACTGTAATAACAAGTAAAGGAGAGAGCCTGTAGAAAAGAGTGTTCAATGTAATTAATAAAGGTATAACATTTGGAGTGTGACTGTGTCACTTACTTTGAAATGTTGTTGTACCCTTGCAATAATAAATAGTACGGTTGTATTAGGTGCTGTCAACTCACAGTTGTGCAGTCCCATAGGAAGTGGATGAAGGAAGTGGCAGTAGCTGTGAAGTATAAAACATTCATTTCCTGAATAAATCATCTGCATGTACTGTTACATATCATAAGTCAGACAGGCAGGAATAGAGTGTAGTAACCCATGAATAAAGCAAAAACATGTCTGGAATACTATCTCTGCATGCACTGTCATAGATAAAACGTGAGTGAGCCTGTAAAACAGTCTTGTAACCTATCAATAAATGTATAATATGTGCTGAATAGGTCTACTGTATACAGTGTAATGTCAAATAAAGGAGAGAGACTGTAGAAAAGAGTTTTAATGTAAATAAGAAAGGTATAATACTTGCAGTGTGTATGTGCCAGTTACTTAGAAATTGTTGTTGAACCCTTGCAATGAAGAAATGTTACTCTGTTGTAGTAAGTGCTGACAACCCCCAGTAGTGCAGTCCCATATAAAGTGGATGAAGGAAGTGCCAGTAGCTGTGAAGTATGCAACAGTCCTAAACAGTTGTGAAATGGCTGACATGCATAGGTAAATCTGGCACACGAGTAGCCTGTCAAGGTGTTCCCCAGAAAACTTAAGTGTGTTACCTGAAAAGTAGGGTTGTGTAGAAAACAAGTGAAAAAGCCATGTGAACACATCCAGATGTGCACATACATAAACAAGTCAATTTAATTCAAGTATGTAGCAGTAGCATCTGCATCCTGGACAGTTACAATGTCAGATATAGGCCAGGTATATCATGAAGTAGCAAAACCCATAACGCAATCAAATGCATGTTGTTTAGTGTAAGAATACATGTATGTAGGGGATATACACCTGCAGTCAATAGGAATGTAGTGTACAGTTAAAGTACTAATAAGATGTTAATGGAGGTTTCTATTTGCACCCTACTCCATGTGCATAAACAATGCAATTCCACACCTCAATGGGTATGTGTAATCTCATAACATTTGTTGGGACATATGTCCTATTGTTATAAAAAATCTGCACCTACTTTGATGCATGTCCCCTGTTAAAACACCACAATCTTGGTGGCCTGTTGCCACCAATTATCCCTGCATGCTGTTGGAATGTCCACTGTCGTTCAATACATACATGTGTTATGCTTGCTGTTCAACTGTTGTAACCCTGGAGTGTTGGGTTAATGGGAATATTACTGCATGCTGTTACAACTAACTTGGAATGCTGTTGTTTATGTTGTAATTGAAAACACCTAATCACAGAACATATGGGAAGGCCAGTCCCAGCAGACCCACATGTCCCACCTCAGCTGGCAGTTGCACCTGGCTCCAGCAGGTCTGGTGCTCAGCCCGGGCCACCCTCCTCCGTAGGTCCTGTGCCACCTTCAGGTGGAAGTTCTGCAGGGGATGGGGCTCACCCCCACAAGCGTGGGTGGAGAAGGGCCTCCTGTCACTCTCCAAAGGGTCCGGGTTGTGGTGGTAGGGAGATCCAATATTTAGTCGCTGATCCCCTATGCTAACCCAAGGCAAGAGTGCCGTGACTCATGGGTGAGCCTGCCCCTCCTACTCAGCCCCCAGCATTCGGGTCTGTGAAGGTCCAGTGGTGACTGCCCATGGGTGGGGATATCAGTCCCACTGTTACCATCTGTGGGCTCATGGGCTTGCAATTTCCAAACCTCCATCCCCGTCAATTGTGTTTACCCACCCCATGTGCCATACTCAGCCCCTGTATGCATCTTGTTTGTCTTGTCTGTTTACCTACCCAACCTACCTCCCCAAATATATTTACTTCCTCTACCTCAATTACCACTCTCTCCTAAAAAAAAAAAAAAAAAAAAAAAAGGGCAATCTGTACCCGAAAAAAAATTACGCCCCATACGTAGCTTCCCATTTCGCACACATGTCCACTGATAATTCTAATTGGCAGTACAACAAACTATGTTCTCCTCACCCCTCTCTCAGGTGTGGAAGGTATCACATTTCACTCCAAATGTTCAACATATGCACAGCTGTTGCTGGCAAAGAAAAGGGCAGCTATAGACCTTCCCTACACCCATCCTGCACATCCCGAGCTTGTTTTCCTATTGTCTTTCCCTCTCTGTGCCTCTTTTTCATCACTTTCCTATCTCCCCATTTTCTTTTCTTTTAAAGAAATTAGCGCTGGGGTTAGCGGGAGTAAGCACTTTTAAGCGGTAATAAGTGTGATTAAGCGAGTGTGCGCATGTGTGTGCTAAGCTAAGCATAGCTAAGCTTCAAGCAAACCCACGCAAACCCGCTTACTACTGCTTAAAAGTGCCTTAGTCACTCTATGACAGGACCCTTGTCCTGCTGAGCAGCAAAATATGCCAGTCTTGAACCACAGACCATTGACACAATAGACTGCATGAATTACCACTAAGCCACAGCAAATATACAAATAACTTGGTTCTGAAATAAATATATCATGCATTACAATGAGAGAATGTAAATGGAAACTAGGAATGGTATAACACAAACCCTTTTCTGTGGGTCTTTACCAGCAGTGGTTGTGGAATTGCATGACATGACTGTGAAAGGAGAACCAGCCATCCAGCACCTTACAAACACCACACAGTATTACACCAGGATAAACACTGGCCACAGGAATACAGTGCAATAACCACATTTGTATGGCAGTTAATTGTGTAAGTGAGAAAAAAGTACATACTCCCATGTATCCTGTGTTAGCATTTGGAGGGGTGTGTACATGTCTACACTGAGATGTGTGTACTGGAAGCAGCAACATGCAGGTATGAGTACAACATGCACATAACTGGCTACAACCCTAGCATCAGATAAGAGACATATACCAACCTTCAGACTGATGCAACAGTGTCCAGAGCAAACGAGAATGGGCCTCACCTTTGAAATCTGAAAGGGCTATGCCTACCTAACATAGCATTTTATAGCAGTGGGCTGCAATCACAGTGAGTAATGCAATCACCAAACAGTAGGCAGCATGCAATTACTGAATGGTGGGCAGCAATTG
Source organism: Protopterus annectens (assembly GCF_019279795.1). Taxonomy (NCBI): domain Eukaryota; kingdom Metazoa; phylum Chordata; order Ceratodontiformes; family Protopteridae; genus Protopterus; species Protopterus annectens. Next base: position 713,050,691 of record NC_056749.1, read on the forward strand.
GTGCAGAGGCTGTCACATGCACAAGTGCAGATACCTAGAAAAGCAGGCTGTACCTGCAGTCCACACATGCAATTATATCATTGCAGGTGTAGTGAGACAGAGAGTGAGAGAGAGAGAGAGAGAGACAGAAACAGAGACTGAAGCTGAAATGGAGGGCAAAAACCCAAATCAAACCAGCCAAAAAGAAAAAAGACTGAAGGTGAAATAAAGGGCAAATACCCAAATCAAACCATCAAAAAAAAAAAAAAAAAGACCGAAGGTGAAATAGAGGGCAAATACCCAAATCAAACCATCAAAAAAAATAAAAAAGACCAAAGGTGAAATAGAGGGAAATACCCCAATCAAACCAGCCAAAAAAATAAAAAGATACAAAACCGTAACACACTGAGCAGGTAAATACAAAGGTAAGGTATGTAACTCATATGTATGTGTTGGCATGTTGTAGATGTTCCCGAAGAGTACTCTACACACTGTAAATCATCCATGTGTGGCAGCAGTATGTATTTATCTGTATCTGCACATGTGCATAAGGCAAGGGACATACTGCAACTGTTAGTGAAGGGTGGACAGCTATATGTCAGTGAATGTTGATATGTGCATATATCCATGTAGGTTGTAGTGTGTGGCCTAGAAGACAGCAAGCAGTGCACTGGAGTGGCCTTAGGTCAACTGGTGCCCTAGGCAAAAGGGCCCCATGGTGCCCCCCACCACACTTCCTGGTGCCCCCATCCTTGTGTCCACATAAATAGTGGAAAAGCACCCCTGCTAAAGCGGCGCCCTAGGTGGCTGCCCAGTAGGCTTATGCCTAAGCCCAGTTATGGTAGTGTCGATATATGTCATGTGGTGGTTAAATGCTGTGGGACAGATTTGTCAGATCTGATGTGTTACAGACAGTGAGTCCTGCTAATGCTACAAGGGCTGAGGACACCCACATGCATTCTGCACAACACTGTATAATGTAATCACATACCTGTACATCCCACAACTGTCGCAAAAGTGAGATCCCCACCATGAAAGGTGAACTGTACATGTGCCTATATGTACATCCATGTGTACAGCAATGGATGTGTACATGTATGTGTATAGATATGCATATATATAATGTATATATATATATATATATATATATATATATATATATATATATATATATATATATATATATATATATATATATACATACATATATAGAGTGAGAGAGAGAGAGAGAGACACGGGGTCATATGTACCGCAACAGGTGTGTGGTGAACAAGGCATCAACTGTAGACAAGTGTTGATACTGCAGTGCCACTCCACCTTCGCAAAACAGTGTACCCATTAACTAACACATAGGCAGAGATCTACCTAACAGTGAAGGTGTGATAAGGGAACATGGGACACAGGTGGACAGTAGACTCCACTGTGATGAAGACAGTGCCACACTACACTGTAATGTGTCTGTTTGGTATGTGTCATGACAACAGGTGTGTCATCTATGGAAGTATAGGGTAGGGTTCCCCTCTACTCATCACAATTCCCTGTGTGGTATGTACTTCACATGATGACTACACCAGGTGAACAGACTACAGACAGACCTCCCAAAGGGTAATACTGTCCGCAAACAGATGCCCTATGCAGACTGACTCACAAAACCACAACTACACTGTATTGCATAATGGCCACACAGAGGTGACCTCTGCCGGACATACAAAGGTATGTCACACCCATAGCTGGGTGACAACCACCATGGCAACATATCACAACCCCTCTGGGTTACACGCTCTAGGGCCCTAAACCTTGACAGCTCACTAAACAGCACATGCTGGAGGGATAGGTTCCCATCTCAAAGATATGCCATACACTGGAATAGACCACATAGCAATTGCAAACAAGGCTCCTCCTTAGCAGTTGTTATAAATACCCCCTGATGATTGTGTGGGAGATTGTTAATACACCCCGGGAAACACCTCTGTGGTTCAGGTTGGCAGGGGCAAGTGAAATCAAAGTACATGTGTGTCAAAGGCCAGGGTAGCATATGGCTAGGCTGCCGTAGGCCCTAGGGCCAATAGCATATCACCTGTCTATGACACTATGCACTCACACATGATCTTAATGCAATAGCTGCTATGTGAGGTTGAATGAGTGTAACGCTTAAATTGTGCAAGGTCTGTAAATGTGTGATAGCTTAGTGTGATGTTGTGCCTGACATGGTAGTGCCTAACCTAGCTGTGAGGACAGCAACTGATGTGTAATGTACTGTTAGGCAGACATAGTAGTACGGCATATGATGTCACGTAGTTCTCCGTTGATGAATGTGGTGTCTCATTGTAGGCTAAAGCAATACATGTATGCTTAGTGAGTGATACTGCAGATGAATCCATCACCAATATGAACTGTAGTACTACCTGAAGGTATAGGACTAAACAGCACAGTATGGTGTGCATTCACATTGCTTGGAAACACTGTCATGTGGGTTTCCTGTAGTCTGCACAGGGGACAGACTGCAGGCATAAGGGTGTGTATGTAGTGGTACACAGCACCGTATGGTACACAGGTAATGCTCATCTGTGTTGGCATACAGTGGTGCATTGTATGTTTGCCTGATGTGTGTGTGATTATGCCTGTACAATGGCTGTAATCATATGTGTGTTACAGGGTTGACGTGTGTATCCAGCAACATCTATAGTCTGTTACAGTAGTATGCCACCTATTGTAACAACTGGACACATCTGTTAGGCAGGGCTATGGCATCAATGATTAGGGTGTTTGATTGGTACTACTGTACCTGTACTTTACATCCATTGCAATGGATGACATCTCTGTTCGTGCATTGTTGTGATATACACCCCTGTCTTGAGGTTTTGCAATGTGTCAGAAACAGTGTGTCGGGTACTGTTGTATAGTGGTGTGATATATAGAGTCTGCCAGGCAGTGTTAGTTAGTTGTGGCCTGAGAACCAATAAGTGTTATTGAATGTGTGTAACCATTGACAGACAATAGGATGGTATATATGTCAGTAAAGTGATATCTGTGGGTAAAGGTGTAAAGTATGCCACAGGACACTCTCACACATATTGTTCATATCTTTTTCAGCCAGATGACCCACCAATGTAATCCAGCTTACACTGCAGAAGAGGAAGAGGTGATAGTCAACAGCCTTTTGCAGCAGTACACCGTGCTGTTCTCCAGAACCAGCCAGCACCAGCAGGAGCTGACTGCACTGTGGCAGGAGCTTGTTAGTCGGGTAAATGACATAGGCATGCATAACCGGACATATGAGCAGGTACGGCATCACTGCAATGATTTAATTAGACAAGTCCGGTGGTGTGCGCCTGATATCAAAAGACAGCAGCTTGCCACAGGTGGTGGGGTGGCCATACATCCCCCCCTTACCAGAGCGGAGGAGCTGCTCCTAAGTGTGGTGGCTCCTGGACAACAGCTACGACAACTTCTGACATGTGTTGTAATGGAGCCTGGAGCCACCCAGCACATCCACCTGGAGCAAGCAGGTAATACACCCTATCTGTAGACTACAGTTAACTGTATTGTTAGATTATGTGTACGTGAGATGTGTACTGTGTGTTTAGCAGTTCTGCTGCCTAATGTTGTGCAATACGGATAGTTTGTATAATATCCCTACACCTGTGACTGTTGACTGTTGTTGTACTGCAGTTTAGCATACCCACTGTAGCAATGCCACAGTTGTGGCCACTGATGAACCCTCTCATATTCTCATAGGTCCCTCTGGTGTGATGGCAGGGCAGCTGATCCATGCTGGTGAGTGTGGTATACCTGCAATGTTGGTAATGAAATATACATGTCATAGGTGAGGTGTAGGCCATGTACATGTAACACACCTACACATAATGCATGCCGTGAATGTTTGCTGTGAGACATTGCACAGCTCAGTAATGTCAGTAGCTTCCTCAATGACGTGCAATACACAGAGCATGACACACAGTTGTGACAACCCCCTACTGCACATTGGATAGGCATATGTTGCAACACCTGAACACAACATAAGACATTTATCACATGCAGTACACAAAGTCATGCTACACATGGCATAACCACACACCCACTGTAAGCTCACATGTCAGTATCCCACATGTCATCCACACACACATGATATACCTCAGGGGTAGAGGCCTATCATGGAGCTGTGCAACAGTCTTCAACACATAACACAGTCATGTTATGCAATGCACCTCATACACCCATGTACAAAGTGGCTGTGTAATAGTGAATGTATCCACGGCACTGCAGTTCAGGTACAGCATGCTAGGCAGTGGTCTGTCACACAGTAGTAGCCGTGAGTGACCACACGATGCATGATGATGATGATGATGGCACATGGTACTACACCCCTTCCAGTTACAGTGATCATAGTACTACACATAGCAATCTTTGCTGTGCACCTCATTCTGTGTGTGCAAACATATGCACCTATACACACCATGCATAGCATGTTGTGTTTGTGCTTACATATGCTAGTATACACATTTTGCACAACAGCCGCCATCTGTACAAAGAGTCACATATATGTCCTGGAATGCTATTGGGTGTATAGGTCACATGATACACATTGGGTATGTGTGGTGTTTAATGTTGCAGTCATGTAGCATGCCATGTCATGGCTGGCAACAACATATCTGCAATATGTCCCACATGCACCATAACCACTGTGCAATGTCCATGTCGTGCATTGGGATTCCTTCACGTCTACATGCACCACTCATCCCATGTCTGTACATTGCATGCATTTGCTACACCTGTGCCCACTACTATGTGATATGGACACAGACACTGTCATCACACGTCAATCTATGTGTCACACAGATGACACATGCAGCCATGGTATATATACCATTGAGTGATGGTGCACATGACATTGCAAAGCAGATAATACTTGCACAGCAATGTAGTGCCCATGTACACATTGTGTTCCAGGGTGTAGCCAATCACTGCACAACTACACACATGCATCAAAGCCATGTATATTTCATTAGAAAGGGCTGTCTACACTTGCACTGCATGGTGTTTAGCAACACATGGTCTGCCTGCTGACACGTGTGTGGTGACTGTTTGCCTTGAGATACTGTCACCCACCATCACCCACTATTGTGTATGTGTTAGATTGCTGGTGTGTGTATGTGTGTGTGTGTGTGTGTGTGTGTGTGTGTGTGTGTGTGTGTGTGTGTGTGTGTGTGTGTGTGTGTGTGTGTGTGTGTGTGTGTGTGTGTGTGTGTGTTTATATGTGCTGTGGTGAGCAATGTATTTCTGTGCATGTGTGCATGTGTTCATGTGTGCATGTGTGCATGTGTGCATGTGTTCATGTGTGCATGTGTGTATGTGTTCATGTGTGCATGTGTTCACGTGTGCATGTGTGCATGTGTTCATGTGTGCATGTGCTCATGTGTGCATGTGTGCATGTGGGCATGTGTGCATGTGTTCATGTGTGCATGTGTGCATGTGTGCATGTGTTCATGTGTGCATGTGTGCATGTGTACATGTGTGCATGTGTTCATGTGTGCATGTGTTCATGTGTTCATGTGTGCATGTGTTCATTTGTTCATGTGTTCATGTGTTCATACGTGCATGTCTGCATGTGTGCTAACATCATGTACAGATTGTAAAGTGCGTTTCCTGTCTTCCTTCCACAGGTGCTATGTTAGGTGTGGCTGAGTGTAGCAGGGAACCTGATGTCACTGCCACTAATAGTGTAGATGATGAGACATGTATTGTGGCACAGGAAGGTCTGACAGAGTCTGTTGTTGGTCCACCAATCGACAGTACACAGCGGTCAACCCCATCTATGTGCACACTCATACTGCCAATACATCCCTCGTCACCAATGGCTGTAGCTGAGGAACAGCATACAGTTGGCATTGACCAGGAGAGTGTGGTACCTATGGCACATGAATCCCTTCACAACAGCTGTAATGCAGGCACATATGGAATGGTACACCCGACAGGGACTAAGGGCGCAGAGGACCCATTACACTGCTATCAGTGACAGCATCCGTGACCTTGCTGGTGCCATCCGGAATTACACCAAGGTCATTGATAGCCATTGGAGGGAGACATTAGATGTCCTGCACAATGTGTTAGCCATGAGCCAGGACCGTGCAGGAAGGATGAGAGGCCGGCACGGATGCATGCCAGCAACAGCATCAGCTGGCATTCATCGCGGATGGACCACAGATCACAGCCACTCCTGTAGTGGCAGTACCAGCCCCAGCAATGCTGGGGCTGGCCTGTCCATTGACCATCCTACTAGACCATGTGCACGTGGTGCTGGCCAGTCCCAGCAGGGACATGGGTCCAGTCATCATACCTCTGCCTCTGATGATAGCACCCAGTCAGGGTTGGTACCCAATACTGCCCATAGCACCCCTGCTAGGCACAGGTATGGTGTCCGTGGCCGGAGACAGTGAACTGTATGGCCTAGCAGGTACAGTCTGTGGCTGTCCCACAACCGCCCGTACATGGCAGCCACATGGTGGAGTTTTGTGCATGCAGACACACACACGCATTTACCATACAACTAGGGCTCACACATATACACACACACATTACATCAACATTGGCCCATGCAGTACTGTTGTCCCTCACACACACACACACACATACACACACACACACACACACACACACACACACACACACACACACACACACACACAGACATGCCAATTGGATGGGTCAGTGTCGGGCTCTGGCAAACCTACAACACACTCTGTGCATATGATGACACCTGTGCCACCTCCTGTCCTCTGTCACATTGATACAGGAATAGGCTAACATGGTTCTGATGCACAGGGTGACATCATAGAAGTGTAGCAATAGTAGAAAGTTGCCAACAGGAAGGTGTACTGATATCCTTGTAGGTATATCTGAGCAGGCATTATGCATCACAGCTCTGATAGTCATTGTAGCATTGTTTACACCAGTGTTAGGTCTGAGTATGTATTGTCCACCCATGTGCCACTTGGATGAAGTGTACAGTGTTGACAGCATGTGTTAGTGAGTGGACAGTACGTGTGTGATGTGTGCATTACAAATTAGCAGGTGTACATCGGTGAACATCGTGTGTGCACACTGTCTGCATGTACGTGCATAGTGGACACGTGGGATGTGCGACATACCCTGTTCTACACATTGTTAACATCTCATGGTATCTTTCAATGGCCAGTATGCATTCTACTACAGATATGTACTAACATGGGTACACATGTGTGTATGACATGGATTGGCACTATGCTGTGGGTGATACTGTTGATATCTGTCAATGATCTGCAGTCTGGCAGTATACACCACCTGAACAGCATGACTATAACCAATCATTAGATGATATCCTGACAAATGACTCACAGTTGTAAGGAACTCAGTAAGAGTTGGAACCTTCCAGTACTATACTATAACAGGAACCAGTGGTATTGACCACCACATGTTCCTGGGACCACACCTGTGTGGCATAAAGACCTCTTCAGTACATGCAAACATACTAGGGATATGTCCATCCACATCTGGTAATGAATGCATTGGCCTACACTGCATTCCCTGGATGGGATGCATATCCTACACAAGGGTATCATACAGACAGATACCTCTTGTCCAATACATGCTGTATAGCAGTACGCCGTCTATGGCATGGTCATCCACATTTACTATACATACTATCCCGACAGTACCACATAGGTGGTAGCCCTGAACACGTATGTTGGGTACCAATGTGTACAGACAGACAGATTATGTAATCTGTCCCTTGTTATCCACATATCTATAGGTATTGTGGGGTCCCTCTGTGTTTCACATCACACATTTGGGGCCTGCATCCATATCCACAGGGCTGGTGCACAACTATCATGACTGTCTATTATTGCTAGCCGTTGTTGTGTATGAACATGTCTGACATATACCCCAGCAATTACCCTCACTCACAGTACTCTACAGTACATGTCATAGATGTGTGTGGCAGGGATGTCCTTGGCCACGGGTCACTACATTGGCCTGTCTTGATGCAGACATACATATGTGGCCTATGATCTGAGAAGCAGCGGCACAATCTGTCGAAGGTTACAAATGTATTGATGTAGTATGCAGGCTTCACACCTATGTACTGACTAAGGTCACATGTACACAAATCTATTTGACACGCAGATACCCGATGTGTGCAATGCACATACTGTTTGAAACATATGTAATACCGTAGCAAAAGCAAAACCCACACTGCATTGATCACCTGTGGCACACACACAGACACACTCAACGTTTGCAGGACTCAAACCCCTACCTCACTATATTATGACACTAGTGAGATACGCATTAACATGACACACTATTTGCTTTACTGGGAGCATTCTTTTCAAAAGCTCTATTTGTAGGATGCTGACATCATCACACTTGGCAAAGAGGGATTCACCACTCCTAATGTATTTCCAAAGTCTTCAAAAAGGCCACTCCTCTCAAAGGCAGTCACAAACACACACACGCACTCAGCATTTGCAGGATTCAAACCCTATCTAATTATGTTATGCTAGTGAAGAGATACGCATTAACATGGCACGCAATATGCATTATTGGGTGGTTTCTGTTCTCCTTGAATATTTGTAGGATGCTGACATCATCACACTTTCCAAAGAGGGATGTACCTCTTTTAAAATGTGTTTCCACAGTCTCCAAAAAGACTATTCTTCTCAAAAGAAATCACACACACCCCCTCCCCACACACACACTTGGCATTTGCAGGACTCTAACCCCTACCTGACTACATTATGACACTAGTGAGATACGCATTAACAAGACACACTAATTGTTTTACTGGGAGCATTTGTTTTCAAAGCTCTATTTGTAGGATGCTGACATCATCACACTTGGCAAAGAGGGATTCACCACTCCTAATGTATTTCCACAGTCTCCAAAAAGGCCACTCCTCTCAAATGGAGTCTCACACAGACACATTCACAGGATTCAAATGCCTTCCTAACTATGTTATGCTACTGGAGAGATATGCATTAACACGGCATGCTATATGCATTACTGGGTGGTTGCTGTTCTCCTTGAATATTTGTAGGATGCTGACATCATCAGACTTTCCAAATAGGGATGTACCTCTTTTAAAATGTATTTCCACAGTTTACAAAAAGGCTACTCCTCTCAAAGGAAATCATGCACATATACCCCCCCCCCAACCCACAGTTGGTGTTTGCAGGACTCAAACCCCTACCTGCCTATATTATGACACTAGTGAGATACACATTAACACGACGTACTATTTGCTTTACTGTGTGGTTTCTATTCACATGCTATGTTTGTAGGTTGCTGACATCAGACTGGACATGGTTATGTGTGTGCACGTAGTGTTATGCAATCCCACGAATGAACCTTGTGGGTCAGCAGGTGTTAACATCTTGAACAGGAATACACAATTCATACATGGTGTGATCTATCTGTGGACATATTACCATTCCTTCATATGACAATGCATATTCATGCACGGATTGTAGGTTTTGCGGATACCACATGTGTCTGTGATGTTGGTAAAGGGCTATTCAAGGTCTATGTGGGACCTGTGTTGCTCCTGTCAGTGATGTTTGTCCTGGGTGGCTGCCTTGCAAGATATGTAGCAGGTTTGGGGAACATGATGTGCTCATTAACATACCACAGACGTTTGTGTTGTGTGTTTGTCGGTTTACAATATCTCTGTTCCTGACTGCAATCATGATGGACTCCATGGACTAGCATTTCAGACTTCGTAGGCTTATAGGAATATAGTTCCCATGGTGTGTTGTGCACCAACACTTGTGGGGTGTGCCACATGTTGCTGTAACACATTCAACAGTGTAAGATCCTGTAGAGAGTGTGAGGCTCAACAGACTGTTCGGGTGCAGTGTCTGTTTGTCCTGTTGTTCAATTATGACACATATGGGGAAACATTGTTATCCATGTGATGGGATTCATTTGGTATTGTGGGGACCAGTTTACACATTCTACATGTGATATCTCCTGGCATGATGTTAGGGCCTTTTGTCACTGGGAGGTGGTTATGTATGTATGGGCCTGTCTGACAGGATGTTGACATTGTCAGTCAGGAACAGTTGACCCTGACTCAGCACATATATGACTGTACATCGATATTTCTGACCTAGCTAAAGGAGGTGTAATGTTTCTGTCTGTACTGCTTTGCAGATTATCTTTCCACAGAAACAACAAACCTGAACACTAAAACCGTGTTATACTCTTTTACACACTTGACACACTACTGATCCTTTGTGATCAGTTGACAGTGTATGTCATCATCATATCCTGGCATGTTCAAAGGTCGGTTTTGTTTGTAGTCTCTAGTCCAGCTGGTGCATATTGGAATTCTGACGCATTGTTACAACTGCCTTAGGTACACAGGTAACACTGTCCTCCTACCAACAAACTCAGATATCTGTGAGAGGTGCAACTGTATAGACGGACAGGAGGCTGAGCTATCGGGTGGTGAAGGTAACCACACACACCAGAAATACAGTCACACATGCATCAATGACAACAGCAAACCATATACATTGACACACAATTACATACTTGGAGCATCTAAATGTACTCTGCCTAAGCAGCTGAGACATCCAAAGCAGACACACAAACAACTTCTAACATACAACCATACACACATATCATCACATAGTTCACAAAGTCATTGTGCCACACAGTCACTGCCCTTAGGCCTTCAGAACACACTTCATACAACTGTATTAGGTGAGTGTAATTGTCAGTCACACTGACATCCCACTCACCAGGCTGAACAAGGTGAAGGTCACTTTGTGCTGTGTGTCGGGTGCCAGGATATGCCATATAACACATGCACTGTTGTCAGTCCACTGCAAGTACAAATATGGCTCCATCATTGAACATTCTGGTGTGCAGACCCACAGACGAGGGGCTCTCTGATCATGTAGGCCAGGACAGTATGACCCTGACCTTGTGCAGCATCTTACCCTCACCAAGTACTATGTCACAGTATACAGATGACATGATCAGTTTTAACAGTTGCCTAACATATTGTTGTCATTCACAGGGGATCCAGTGTCTGTCAGCCTGGGATTACATGCTCAATATGCCATGTACATTCGCTATGGACGCCATGCAGCTGTCACCCCTAGGCTTTCACAGACTGCCTTAGGCTCTTGACACACACATAGTGGTTGTTTGAAGCGAGGGTCAGATGACATAACCACAGCCATAGATATTACAGAGTACAGGAAAAGGAGAGTGATATTGCTCAACAACTGATGTCTAATCCTCAGAATGCATGCACTCAGGACTCACATCAGTATGGAATCTGTCGATATATGTGCAGTAACAAACACCTGGTTCAGGCTCACAAAAGCACAGCAGCACTAATATGTTTTACATCATACCATGGTTTTCAGACACAGGACTCGGACTGGACAACAACAATAGGGGGGGATTACATATACATCATTCATACACACACCTCCAGGTTGGTAGCAGTACACAAAGCATTGGGGAACGTACATGTGCAAGTGAGAGTGGTCGAAACTGCATTTCAGTGTGTAGACTGTTACAGACCACACTCCCAAACATGGGCACAACAGTCATTATTCCTGGGAACAATGGGGAATGTGAAGGTCTCACCAAACATCATTATATTGTGTGACTTCAAATTCACAAACATTGACTGGGTATACTACTCAAGCAGTGACACCCTCGCACAACAGTTGCTAAGATTGTTACACTCAAATGCTAGGCCAGACCTGGTCACCACACCCACAGGGGGCTATACATGTGGTACCTGATCATCACACACATGGGGACTCTATGTTCCGCAACAGAGGTATACCTGTAATTGTTAAGGTCGGAACATACATTCATCTCACTAGACATACATATCCCATACACACACACATCCTATGTAATCTCAGTGACATACTTCTCATGAGCAAACATCACACTTTACAAACTGAGGTGGTATCCCTCAATGACCCTGGGATAGTGTTAATTATGGCTCAGACAACTACATACTTTACAAGCACATTCTATGGACAAACACTGGAATTCATGGATCATGCTATCCCAGATAACTACAAGACTCACTCCTACAAAGGCAGGGGACCTGTCTACTGGACCATGGCCATTACTGAACTGTACATGGACAGGAGGAGGCTACTACATTATAAAGCACAATCACAATCTGGACGGCATCTCTGATCAGTACTATGGTATAGCTACGATCAGTTGTTGATTCATCTAAGGCCCACTTCTAACGGACACTTGCAACAGACACTGTGGACAATCACAAGGCCTTATTTAGTTATGTCAGGGACCTGTGTGGGAACTCACAGATATGCTGTGAGTCACTGCATAATTACAAATGATACAGTGAACCCACAGACATTGCAAACATCCTGGACAACAGGTTCAGTGGGAATGTTTCCCCACCATCCCCCCTGCAGTGCACATGTCCATCACAACAGGGTGTAGCCTCCTTGACATCACAGATGAACATGTGTGTGCTGACCTCTCCATAGCAGACAACACAGCATCAGAGGGACCAGATATTGTCCCAGACTGTGGCATACACGAGATTCATGACAAACTTCACACTCACATTATGTCACTGTTCAATATCACAGTTACTACAGGATGTGTACCCATGGAATGGCGTACAGTTATGGTGTACCCACTACACAGTGCTGGTGCCACAAGGGACCCTGGACATTATCACAATATATGCCTAACAATCCTGGTCTGCTATGCTATGGAGTCTATCATCATGGAACACATACACATTGTGAACCTACAGACACTGGATCCTACACAATTTGGTGTTGTTGTGGGCATATCTTGCCTCTTGCAGATGTTTGATGTCTTTAAACAGTTAACAGGTCCATAGATGTACACAGGGTTGTCCACACAGCCGACCTGGAGCTCGCACACCACTTCTACACAATACCCCACTTGGCCTTTACACATTAGATCACTGGATTCAATACCTACACATATGTCACAATCTGGATTGCTAACTGGATCATGGATAGCACACACATGGTCAGTATTGCAGGTGCCATGTCTGACTATACACCAGTTGCACGTGGCATCCCATAGGGCTCAATCCGGGGACCTCTCTTGTTCTGTATATATTTCTGATACATACTGGCTTACACAGGAGGAATATGGATGACCATGTTTGCAGATGACTGCAAATTGTGTGCCATATTCGACTCCACAGCTGGCACAGACATCCTCAGAAAGGGTCCCACAGAGATGGTTGACTGGTGCCAGAGCCATGGCTTACAGCTACCTTACTTTAGATGCATAGTCATCACCTTTGGTAGTAGCATCGTGCACACACATTACCACATAGGTGATGATACATCATGTACAGTGTGTGTGGTTTGTGATTTGGGGACATGAATACTTAGTACTCTTGCCTTTGACATTCACGTTGCCAATGTTGTTGGACACACCTTCTATTTAGGCAACCTTATCCCATACAGTTTTACATCCAGATCAGGTGGGGTCATTGTGACCCTGTAGTTATCTGACACATGCTTGGATACAATGGCCCATTTTGGATGTACCTTACCCAACACCTGCAGCAACTGGAATGTACACAGATTTACATACCAAGTGGATCTAGGGAATCACGCAGATGGTATGCACAGTTTGGCTATGGTGACCCCAGCTCTCCTCAGTTGCTTACTGCCTACTTGGATGCAGTCTGTGCCTTTTCTTTGATGCCATGTCCATCACAGCATTGATGGACAGGCTCCACATGAGGATATCAAAGTCCCTTACAGCTAGATGTTCCAGGGACAGGTACATGAGCAATGATGCTAATAGGACATGATGGAGGGGCATATTAACATCACAGAGGCTCCACTCTCTCGGGAATGTGATCACAGTACCACATATACACAGACCCACGCTGAAAACCTATAGGTGACATCTTCACAGGTGGACGGGTGATCGTATGTTTAGCCCTGGGATATGTTATGGGTCCTTGATAGACAGAGGCAGAATGAAATGAACATATGTGAAATATCTTGTGTGACCTACTATTGACCGGCACAGTCTACTGATCTAGTGTGATTGCAGACTACAAATACACTGTAGCTAGGCTTCTATATACCCTAGGGCAGATAGCCTAATGTCAACCTCTGAACCTATGCTAATGTTCAGGATGCACATTGTTCAGTGATGGTACTGATTGCAGGTTTTGTTTCTTCTTTGCTTTACCACTTCCTATGAACAACCTAGGTTTCTGCATAACATATTTGATTGTGACAGTATTTCACTATTTTATATTGTGTCTGTTGTCATATCACTGTGTGCACATGGTGGATTGTTGAATAGTGAGAGGTTCCTGGGTTGACACTTGCAACTGTGGGATATGTGTGGCCCACTGCTGTACTCAAACTTAACCTAAGCGTGTGAGCATGCCCAGTTCAGACTTTCAGTGTTTTGTTGCCTGACATTTGTCTCATAGTTTCAAGTGTGTGAGCATGCCCAGTGTGACCTTGCAGTATGTTGCTGTCTGAGGTCCATTACGTTTGTTGATGTGTGTGAACATTACCAATATTAACATTTATACTATATGTGTGTTGAATATCAGGTTCTATTATTACTGCAAGCCTCACCTTTGTGTCTTGACTCGACAGGGATTATGCTATGCATGCAAGGTTTCCATTAAATACTTAGCATTGACTTATCAACATTTTTTCATGCAAGCTGACTATTGACATACTGTCATGGTTTAGTGGTGCTGTACTTTGTCTATAGTGCACTGTATCCTGGGTTCGAGGACTGTCACTGCTTCATATTTTCATACATGGCAGAACAGACTGTTTCAAGAAAAGTGAAGCAAATATGAACTTGTTAACCTGCTTTTGATGAACTATACTCACATTTGACCAGACTTGCACAACATTGCTCAATGTTGCCCAACATTGCTGGACAGTGCACAATATTGCTGAACATTGCCTGTAGTTGTGCTACTTAGTGTGTGCAATTTTGTTCACATATACTAAATAGTGGTGAGAGCTGTTTAGCAGTGCTTTATATTGCTTAACACATAGCAATCATGCCTCGGGTGGTGCTGCAGGGCTGCATATGTTGGATGCACATTTTACACTCCCTATACATGTTTGTTAACAGGTAGTGTCAAGTTAGTTATCGCTTTTACTATATGTGCGAGTCGGAGAGAGGTATAATTTCCAGGGTTCCTACTGAGCCAGTATATATGCTATGCATTGCCTCTTTGCCAAGGCCAAAGCATACTGGGAATGCCTCCTTCTGCCTACTGGGGCAGGCTCAGGTTGTTCCTCCTCCGAGTCACGCTCTGCCTGTGATGGCCTTGGCAATGGTGGGGAGCTGTTGTGCCCGGCCCTATGCTGCTCCTGCTGCAGCTGTTTTTGCAGGATCATATTGTGTAGCATAGCACATACCATGACTATTTGGGTACATGTAGTTGGCGAGTACTGCAAGGCTCCACCAGATGTGTCCAGGCACCGGAACTGTGACTTGAGCAGCCCAAATACACGCTCGATTACATTTTGTGTATGTGCGTGTGCCTCATTATGGCATTCCTGTTCAGGTGTGTGTGCATTTCTGATGGGTGTCATCAGCCACGGCTCAAGTGCATATCCAGCATCCCCCACTAGGTGACCATGAGGGATGTCCCCATTGTCAAATGTCTGGTACAGCTGTGTCAGATGCCAGATATGGGAGTCATGGTAGCTTCCAGGGCAGCCAGCACACACATTCATTATTATGCCCTGGGCATCACACACGACCTGGCAGTTGATGGAGGGGTAACCCTTGCTGTTATAGTAGACCCTACCCTGCTCACTGGCTGGTGATTTGATGCAAATGTGAGTGCAGTCTATTGCACCCACTACCTCAAGGTATTCCGCTATTTGCTGGAAGAGATGCATATTGCTGGCCAATACCTCACGGGAATTGGTGAAATATACATGATCACTGACATGTGCTGCCATGGCATTCAGGAACTGGTGCAGTATCCTAGATGCTGATGCTTGTGAAATCCCCATCATATCACCAGTTGGTCTCTGGAAGGTACCTGTTGCTAATATTCTTAGGCCAACACATACCTTGGTTTCCACTGGGATGGGTTGCCCTCTGTTGGTTCTGTGTGTGAGGCATGGCCGGCACAGCTCAACAATTTGCTGCATGAGGACTCTGCCCACTCTATAGAGCTCCACTATCTCAAGCTCATGTAGCCCCTGGTAGGTTACCCTAGGCCTGTACACTCTTCTCTGTCTCCTCACTGTGGGTTGCTCAGCAGCATTTGCATTGTCACCACCCTCAGCATGTTGCATATGTCGCCTTATGACAACAATGGCAGCCCCTAACATTTCTTTGTCTCAGTGAAGCTTTTACAGTTTTCACTTCTATTAGCTTACTGCAGTGTTGCAGTGTGTCTGAGAAATACATACTGGAATGTTTTTGGCTGGGTTTTGAGTGCTGGACTGGGCTGGGCTAGTGTAATGCCTGTGTAATTGGCTGATTCCAATTGTTTTCACATGCTAGCTCTGCTAGTACTCCCTGGTTAACTTCCTACTATTTGTTGTGCTTCCTTTTCCCTTTCTGATTCCTCAGGGGACAGTGCCGCCCAAACAAGCACAAACACACGCTCACCAACTCACACGCACGCACACATGCTTACACGGACTACAACTTGCTTATTCCTGTTAAAATGCGTGCACACTGGCGCAAACGCGCTTACAACTGTTTACACAGCCTTACATATGCTTACTCAAGCCTACATGCGCGCACACACGCTTACATGCACGCACACTGTCTTACTCGGGTTTACTGGCATGCGCACACGCACACATGCACGCTCAGCAAGAAACTTTGGTGTTATCCATAGCATACACCTTCGATTTCTTGACTTTTCCTGGCCTACCTGTTGACACACCTCTTTCACTATTATGTAAATGTAAGCTGACATATGTCTCTCTGCTCCAATGAGCTGCACTCCTTTCATACATACCCTCCTCGTGATGTCACCTATCTTCTACTCTGTTACTCCCCTTATCCTACTCCTACACTCCACTGACTGTGCTCATTTGCTATGTGAACTTGTGATTCACTATCATAACTCTCATTTGCATAGGATTGCCTACTAATGCTTAGTTACATCTCTTAGACTGAGCTTCCCCTCTTAGCAACCTCTACTTGGTGGCCATGTTGTCTTCAGCCTGCCATTCCCTTGCATTGTAAATTCATTTTAGCTATGAAATCCTCATTTGTGGATCTTAATTAGTCATTTTCTGCTTTTTAGGGCACAGTGAGTTTGCACGGCGCTGCTCTACTGTTAAACCCCGGAAATCAGGATTAAAAAAAAAAGTTATTTTATTTTTAATTTGCATCACTTCCCATTGCCAATGGCCATATATTTGGCCATTGGCATGCTTCCCCCTGTGAATGCATGCTTTTTTTACAGCTGACATGTCTCCGTTTTGCTATTTGCAGAACCATACTCAGTTATCAACTGAGTACATTTCTGCAGATAACACTACTCCTACTCGGACAGGTCCGGGTTTCCTGGATCGCAAATTTACCTCATTTGCATGGCTTTTGCCTGCAATTGAGGTAATTTGCATATCCCAGCCCTGTCCGTGTAGGACTAGTTTAGAGAGCTCATTTGCACACCCATGAATACGGCCTTATGTTTAAATTGTACACAACAATAATTGCATAGTATTTTAGGTATTCATTCATTAAACTGTGAGTATGTTTAAATTGTATCCAACAGTAATTACATACTATTTAAGGAATTCATTAAACTGTGCATATGTTTAAATTGTATCCAAGAATAATTACATACTATTTTAGGTATTCATTAAACTGTGAGTATATTTAAATTGCATCCAACAGTAATTACATAGTATTTTAGGTATTCATTAAACTGTGAGTATGTCTAAATTGTATCCAACAATAATTATATAGTATTTTAGGTATCATTAAACTGTGAGTATGTCTAAATTGTATCCAACAATAATTACACTATTTTAGGTATTCATTAAACTGTGAGTATGTTTAAATTGTATCCAACATTATTTACATAGTATTTTAGGTAATCATTAAACTGTGAGTATGTTTGAATTGTCTCCAAGAATAATCACATAGTATTTTAGGTATTCATTAAACTGTGTGTATTTCTAAATTGTATCCAACAATAATTACATAGTATTTTAGGTATTCATTTAACTGTGAGTATGTTTAAATTGTATCCAACAATATTTACATAGTATTTTAGGTACTCATTAAACTGTGAGTATGTTTAAATTGTATACAACAATAATTAGACACTATTTTAGGTATTCGTTAAACTGTGAGTATGTTTAAATTGTATACAACATTATTTACATAGTATTTTAGGTAATCATTAAACTGTGAGTATGTTTGAATTGTATCCAGCAATAATTACCTAGTATTTTAGGTATTCATTAAACTCCGAGTATGTTTGAATTGTACCCAAAAGTAATTACCTATCATTTTAGGTATTCATTAAACTGTGAGTATATTTAAATTGTATCCAACAATAATTTCATGCTATTTTAGGTATTCATTAAACTGTGAGTATATTCAAATTGCATCCAACAGTATTTACATAGTATTTTAAGTATTCATTAAGCTGTGCATATGTCTAAATTCTATCCAACATTAATTATGTAGTATTATAGATATTCATTAAACTGTGAGTATGTTTGAATTGTTTCCAAGAATAATTACATACTATTTTAGGTAATCGTTAAAGTGTGAGTTTGTTTGATTTGTATCCAACAATAATTACATATTATTTTAGTTACTCAGTAAACTGTGAGTATGTTTGAATTGTATCCAGCAATAATTACATAGTATTTTAGCTATTCCTTAAACTGTGAGTATGTTTAAATTCTATCCAACAATAATTACATATGATTTTAGGCATTTGTTAAGCTCTAATTATTTTTATCCTATTTCTAAATCTCTATTCTACTCTGGCAGTTCTAAAACCTCATCCAAATAACTTACTTAATCTTTGCTGTCACCCTTCCCTGTACCTCTCATTCTTTCTGGTAACAATCTCTTCCTTTCGTAACGCTTTCCCCCCTGGTACCTAACAGTATGTAATAATCTATGGC
This sequence comes from Protopterus annectens, assembly GCF_019279795.1. NCBI lineage: Eukaryota > Metazoa > Chordata > Ceratodontiformes > Protopteridae > Protopterus > Protopterus annectens. Next base: position 713,069,836 of record NC_056749.1, read on the forward strand.
TTCACTGTTCCCCTTATTTCTTTGTAGCTCATTTCCCCTTCTACCCTTCATTTTATTTTGCCTTGCCTTATTTTCCTCTTTCTTTCTGCAACATTTTCATATGAATACCTTCTTTCTAAGGTCCTGATACTGTGGCTTTTAATTACCTAGGCAACTGTACCCCTGAAGTAGTCAAACTTCTTGGAAGATTGAGCTTCTTCTTATGTGTGGTGTGTTCTTTGTTGTCCACTTAGTTTACATCCTAAAATAAGTGTTAAAAACTGCTCAGGTATACAGTTAACAGTTTCAGTAAATACAATATTATTAGGGAAACTCACCTAAACAGACGCTATGATTTGCTTTTTAATAATTTCTTTTAAAACTATTTCTGCACCTGCTCTTTGCTAAGATTGCCCATTTTTGTTCTTTTCTATGCTTTGCTCACTTGTACAACTGAGTGAGCCCATTATTTTTAACTCTTTTTAACACAGAACTGACCACTCCAAAGTAGATACAATTTAGCTTGAGAGGCAGCAGTTCTGCTATACTTTTTCTCTGATTATACCAATTTGTGACTTCATTTTGTGACAGCAGTTTCCTGAAAATGCTACTGTTGTTGAGAAATTAGCAGGAAAATAATAACTTTTTTATATTTACTTGATTGCAATTCCTTATTTTGCCAGCAGCACTATTAATAATGCAACTCAGCCAGATCTCTGTGCATGCATAAAATGCTTTGCTTCTATGAACATGTGAGCTGCAGCCTGTTTTGCTCCCCTTCCAACTCAAGTTCTACAGCCATTCCATGCACTCAGCAATTTAACCAACATCATCCTGCTCACCGTCTTCCCAGCATTCCACTCCCCTTCAAGACATGACTCTGCTACTTCTTCTTCTCCCACTCAGCTACACACAGACACCTAAACTATGTCCCATGCCTCTCCTATTGTACAAGTTACAGTCTTTCTCCTCCTTTCCCTCCCATCCATAATACTTTCCCAACTTCCACATTTTGACCCATACATTTTTTCATTCTCATTTGCTTTCATTCTCCTGCAACCTTCGCTTACTCAAACAGCCAACATCATCTCACCTCACATCTCTTACCCTATATCTTCTCATGGCCAGTTCAAAATACAAACTAACTTACTAACTTCTCACAACAGTGGTTAAAATGATACTCAGATTATCAACTAAAGCACCTAAAGTTTGACTTCTTCTATCACTAATAATATTCTTACTTCTTACTTCTCTTTAAAGGAACTATTACATCTAACCAGAACCTAACTCAAACTTTTGACAAATTCCACACTTTCCTGCTCCCTTTCAAATGCCCACAACATCAAAAACAAGCTTGATCAATTGAGTGGCTTCATTTTCTACCGTGAACTTGATATTCTTGCAGTTATAAATCCTAGCTCAAAAATGATATCCCAGTTCTACAACAACATGAGTACAGATCAAACAGACAGCTAGGAGGAGTTGCGTAATTCCTTTTCAATAAATAACACATGCTATCAGTGTACAGGCTAACCCACTAACTGACTCCATTCCCAACAAGATCCTTATAAAATTCTGACCTTTCAATAACAACCCTCTTCTAATATCCTCTTCCTAACTTCCAGCCCCAGCATCTCTGCAAAAATGAATTTCTCTACTAATAATTCTGCACCCCCACCTCCCAAAAACCTTAACATTATCATTCTAGGAGATTTTAACTTCAGTTTTACAGGATCTGATGAGGAGACACCTTGCATTTCCTAGCTGACCATGACCATTTACAACTAGTCACAGAACCCACAAGGCATAATCTTGGATCTTTCAATCTCATTATTACATACTTATACTCAGGCATCTCAGACATCTCCAGCCTCCTCTCTACATCCGCACCCACTGCCCCATCACTTTCTTTATTAATCTAATAAAGGCGCACAGTTAAAAAACTGCATACTCTACCATAATCGGTCAAATTTTCTTTCAGCATCAAAAGTGACATACCTTAGCCAAACCTAGCCCCTCTGCCCATCTTCATAATGGGTGCTAACCATAATCCTAATGCTGGCCATTCCTGCAACCCTAACCCTCCACCTTACCTTAATACAAATCTTCCTGTAACACTGTCATATTCAGACAAATTTGAGGCTAATGTTTTGCGGGAATTTAGTGTTAATATTAGGAGCTGAAATAGTTTTCCTTTCTCAATACGTTTTAGTTCAATATTTATTGCTTTTAATATTCACTATGTTTGAACATTTTGTGTCAGTGTTTTGATTTTGACATTAAAATGTTCACTCATAATAATAGAATCATATGTATACATTTGTATAGATATAGCTAGATACAGAGACAGAGATAGATATATTTCTCTTTCTGTCTGTCTCTCTCTGTCTCTGTCTCTCTCTCTCTCTCTCTCTCTCTCTCTCTATATATATATATATATATGTGTGTGTGTGTGTGTGTGTGTGTGTGTGTGTGTGTGTGTGTGTGTATATATATATATATATATATATATATATATATATATATATATATATATATATATATATATATATATATATATATTTACACACACACACACACACTTACCACCAGTTATGGCATGTAACACTTTGACATGATGAAGTATGCATCCATGTATGGTTACAAGTTTTTTGACAACATAGTTATGCTGTAACAAGAATATCATTCCAGTAGCTACACAGCTACTTGGTCACCACAGAGTGAATCTTGCAAAACTATAATTACACAGACAACCTTTCAGATGCAAGTCTACATATAGTTGAATGTCAGCATGCCTTCTTGATTAAAACTGAGGAACATAGTTTATGAGCAGTGTTATGTACAATAAACAGGACATTTTGCATTGCACTTATGTGTTTTTGGGTTCATCTGGGCAATAAAGCATCTCATCCATGCTGCCATGTTCATAGGTGTACACTAGGCTAGAGACCTAGATTGTTTTGTTTTACTGGCATTTTAAAGCTACTTTCCTATGCTAAATATCATATCATATTATAATATCAAACACATATTACCACTCCTTCTGACATTGACACCTCATATGTGCCATACATTTAACTGTTTCCTCCTGTTTGGTGATATACCTTGCACAGAAACGTCTTGTGATGAGGTTTTCTCTATTTACATCTATATGTTTTCCTTACTAAGTGTTGTGTATAATTGTTCTTACATGTATATCATATGCTTCTGTTGTGCATGATGTTCAGTGTGGACAACTAATAATGTCTTTCCACTGGTCATGCTCTGAGTTACCTTAAAAGCCTGGTCAGGGAACCCAAATGTGACCCACAAATTTGATTTATATAGGGATGATTTACTGACTACCTCAGTCCATCAAAGACGCAGATGCCAGACCACGGGTGAACTTCTGATTACCTATCAATTGCTCCAAGTTTTTCTTAAATAGGGATGGGGGAACTCTGCTTCATATGGATAGGGATCCCGTTGCAGGGACTGGGAATTCTCAGAGAAACATATCTGTCTCACCAACATGTCCTATTTATGTTGCAAGCAAAATTCAAGTCTTTTAATTTAATAGTTGGGATGTTGTTTATTTTGCTAATGTGCAAAAAAATTAATCACGACAGGGTCCAGGAATACCTCGCATGCCAGGCAAAGATCACCTCTCAGAAGTGTGTGTGATACAGAGTAAAGAAACAGGACTTTGAGGTGATCAGCAGTGGACATTTTGTTTACTCCCTGTATTCTTTTTTGTAAGGAACCTTTGTAGACATTCCAGCTGCTACATGCGCCTGGCCAGGGACATTCCAAAGTGGGTATTATACCCTATGATGGGATTGATGGGGACTTAGAACAGTAGCATGATGACCTCTCTGAACCTAAATGACATACCCTTGCTTATAACTAGCATGTCATAGAATGATTTTCTTACTACCTTGACCGCATGTTTGTTGAAGTCTAAGTTACTATCTATATGAGTTCCCACATCCCTGACTAGTGAATCAACTTCTTGGGTGTTTTATTTATCCCCCCTATTTTTAAACAATTGTTGAGGCCAGTTTAAGTTTTCATTGCACCTGGACAACATTTGAGTTATAGGAAGGATTCCACTCAGGACTTGTGTCTTACTTGCATTTGCAGCATGCAATGAAAGTACGTGTATCTCTGCATGGCCCTCAGTGGCTTACACTTCAATCTGTTTACTTCTGCAAGTACCACTGGAATATTATAGTCATATTTTCAGGATTTAGGATCCTTATGGTCCTTGTAACATCACAGATCCTGGCATCTGAAAAACAACTAAATGCAACTCTGTCCTTGTCTAGTCTTCTGAGTAACAGATCAATTTACTTGAAGATAGAGTCACCAATCACTAAAAAAATGTCTGTTTCTGTTGTGGGTCAAAGTGGAATATTTAGGTTCATAGGTGACTAATAGATTAACAACCACAGAGGGCCTTTTTAAGCCTAGGCATGCTTTTAATGTATCACACACTGTACCTTCAGTATTTGAGGTAAGCACCTTAACCATTATGCCAACCCCCCCAAGTGTTTTTTCTCACCGTGACTCCTAGTGGAAGGTGTTCAGGAGATGGCTGAGGGATCTGATTTTCTTCTGAGGCACCATCTTCTCATTTTAGGAGGCTTTGATAGTGATCCCTTTACCGCCTCAGCATAAGACATTTTGGCAAAATTAGTGAAGACTGGTGATGAAGGTATATAAAGTTCAGAGGGCACTTTTTTGGCGAAAGGAAAGCCTCTATATTAATTACATATTTACACCTCTTACATATGGAATTATTAGTGCAGATTATATGTTAATTATTTCTGAACATAAGGTAGTTTGTGCACTGTCTTAGGAGACCTAGTTCTAAATGACTGGCAACAGAGGTGAAACTAGCAGGCTGACCTTCCATTTTGTCCAGTGCTCACGTGTCAGATGAGTAAAGTAAATGCAGCAGAGGGTGTATGGTAGAAAATACAAAATATACAGAAGAGTCCTGAATGACTGGTAGTCTTTTCCCAGATGTTACAAAATGTTCATGCAAGATGAAAAAAAGGGTTAATACTTCTATGTATTGCATTGTGCACCAAGTGGACAGGAAGATATGAAAGGGGGGCTGTCTCAAAATGTAGTAGTCTAAGGGAAGAAACTCCCCTATATGAAATTGTAGTGCTCGCCAAAATGAACAAAATGGAAGAGAACAAAAAGAGCGTCCAATGACAGGTTTATAATAAGGACAGGCAACTCAAGAGCCACCAAGTTTAAATGAGCAACACAGATCAGTTTGATGGACATGTACTATTCTGTTTCTATGGAATACAATACAACAGCAAATGTATTTAAATAGATTAAGGAGAATGATTACAAAAAAATAAAATATTGGTACTTTTATGCTTACTGACTATACCTAATCAACGAGGAGAGGAAGACACTGCTGTTATCAGAATACCTTAAAAAGTGGGCAACAAAGGGTGTACAGGGCTTAAGAGAACAATGGGGAGTTACTTCAAACTGGTCAACTTCACATAACCAAATGCTCAAATGTTCGAAATTCATATGGCCAAGACCATATGATCGAACATTTGAATGTTCGAAAATGTGAACTAGACCAGTAAAAATAAAAAAAACACACATTAAACTGTGTATAGCAGGGGGGCTTCACCCACCTGCACCACCCATACCCCCTACTTAAATATACCAACTCCAATATCACACTACAGCAAGAACAAGGGAAATCTCCTGGTGCATGCTGTATGCGATTTCCCATTCAAAATGTCGGTATTTCAAAAGTTCTAACATATGGTCTGCGATCATATGGGTTTCGAAGTTTTGAATTTCGGCACTCTGAAGGGGACCCCTCCAAACAGTTCTGCTGCCTGGGACAACCTTAAATAATCACAAATCTCTAGAGCTAGCCTATCTCTCACTCATCTCACAAGAATGAAATGAGAATTTAATTCAACAGCTAGATCACTTAATTGGCAAAATTGCATTGCAGATACTAACTGAAATTACTGCATATAGGCTTAAAGAGGGTGGCTAAAGCAAATTATAGCCTGTTAAAGTTAACTTAAAAACAGATCACAAAGAACTTAAAATTCTTCACACACTTAGCCCTGTTTCTGAATGGCCTGGGAGTATCTCAAACCAGCAAAAGTTTAAAAGAACACAATATCAACAGGGTGGGAGGTGGAAAAAGTCTTCAACCACTTATCTCTGTTATTGCATGGCCAGGAACTACCTTAAAGGAATCACAACATTTGAATAAGTTTGGTTCTCAAGCCTCTGATAAGAAATAAATGAGGGATTACTTCTGACAGACCACTTAATTGGCAAATGTACTACAGCTATTTACTGGAATTACTGCACATGGGCTTAAAGAGCTTATCTAAAGCAGATATAGACTATTAAAAAGAACTTAAATACAAATAGCAAAGAAAAGGGAATTCTTCAGACCCTTATATCTGTTGCCAAATGGCCTTGAACTGTCATGATTAGTGCATATTGCTTTCCCAAAGTACCTTTTCGTGTTATGAAGTGAAATGGTGTGTGATGATTAACACTTTGCTCTGTAGTTTGCTTCCTCGCTGGGTTGATTTCTGTGCAGATAATGCATCTGTGTGGGTTTTCATTGGCTGCTCTGGTTTACATTGTCATCGAAAACATATGCAGTAAGTGTAATGTCAGTCCTTCAAATTAGCTGTAGGAATGCGTCTCATGCACAGACATGCCTATGTATCCAGTGATAGATTGCCATCATATCCATAATTAGCTTCTCTTTGTTGTGCCCATTAGGTATTAGGTACCATAACCTAAAAGGCATGAGAAGGTGAAAGAAATGTAATGTTACTTTGTTACTTTATATGTAAGTCAGTGTACCTGCAAGCTAAACTGTTAACACAGAATTACATTATGAAATGTAATGTTACTTTATATGTAAGTCAGTGTACCTGCAAGCTAAACTGTTAACACAGAATTACATTATGAAATGTAATGTTACTTTATATGTAAGTCAGTGTACCTGCAAGCTAAACTGTTAACACAGAATTACATTATGAAATGTAATGTTACTTTACATGTGTCAGTGTACCTACAAGCTAAACTGTTAACACAGAATTACATTATGAAATGTAATATTACTTTATATGTAAGTCAGTGTACATGCAAGCTAAACTGTTAACACAGAATAACATTATGAAAAGCAATGTTACTTTATATGTAAGTCAGTGTACCTGCAAGCTAAACTGTTAACACAGAATAACATTATGAAATGAAATGTTACTTTATATGTAAGTCAGTGTACCTGCAAGCTAAACTGTTAACACAGAATTACATTATGAAATATAATTTTACGTTATATGTAAGTCAGTGTACCTGCAAGCTAAACTGTTAACACAGAATGACATTATGAAATGAAATGTTACTTTATATGTAAGTCAGTGTACCTGCAAGCTAAACTGTTAACACAGAATAACATTATGAAATGAAATGTTACTTTATATGTAAGTCAGTGTACCTGCAAGCTAAACTGTTAACACAGAATTACATTATGAAATATAATTTTACTTTATATGTAACTCAGTCTACCTGCAAGCTAAACTGTTAACACAGAATGACATTATGAAATTAAATGTTACTTTATATGTAAGTCAGTGTACCTGCAAGCTAAACTGTTAACACAGAATTACATCATGAAATGTAATGTTACTTTGTTACTTTATATGTAAGTCAGTGTACCTGCAAGTTAAACTGTTAGCACAGAATTACATTACGAAATGTAATGTTACTTTATATGTAAGTCAGTGTACCTGCAAGCTAAACTGTTAACACAGAATGACATTATGAAATGAAATGTTACTTTATATGTAAATCAGTGTACCTGCAAGCTAAACTGTTAACACAGAATAACATTATGAAATGTAATGTTACTTTATATGTAAGCCAGTGTACCTGCAAGCTAAACTGTTAACACAGAATTACATTATGAAATGTAATGTTACTTTATATGTAAGTCAGTGTACCTGCAAGCTAAACTGTTAACACAGAATTACATTATGAAATGTAATATTACTTTATATGTAAGTCAGTGTACCTGCAAGCTAAACTGTTAACACAGAATTACATTATGAAATGTAATGTTACTTTATATGTAAGTCAGTGTACCTGCAAGCTAAACTGTTAACACAGAATTACATTATGAAATGTAATGTTACTTTACATGTGTCAGTGTACCTGCAAGCTAAACTGTTAACACAGAATTACATTATGAAATGTAATATTACTTTATATGTAAGTCAGTGTACATGCAAGCTAAACTGTTAACACAGAATTACATTATGAAAAGCAATGTTACTTTATATGTAAGTCAGTGTACCTGCAAGCTAAACTGTTAACACAGAATAACATTATGAAATGAAATGTTACTTTATATGTAAGTCAGTGTACCTGCAAGCTAAACTGTTAACACAGAATTACATTATGAAATATAATTTTACGTTATATGTAAGTCAGTGTACCTGCAAGCTAAACTGTTAACACAGAATGACATTATGAAATGAAATGTTACTTTATATGTAAGTCAGTGTACCTGCAAGTTAAACTGTTAACACAGAATAACATTATGAAATGAAATGTTACTTTATATGTAAGTCAGTGTACCTGCAAGCTAAACTGTTAACACAGAATTACATTATGAAATATAATTTTACTTTATATGTAACTCAGTGTACCTGCAAGCTAAACTGTTAACACAGAATGACATTATGAAATTAAATGTTACTTTATATGTAAGTCAGTGTACCTGCAAGCTAAACTGTTAACACAGAATTACATCATGAAATGTAATGTTACTTTGTTACTTTATATGTAAGTCAGTGTACCTGCAAGTTAAACTGTTAGCACAGAATTACATTACGAAATGTAATGTTACTTTATATGTAAGTCAGTGTACCTGCAAGCTAAACTGTTAACACAGAATGACATTATGAAATGAAATGTTACTTTATATGTAAATCAGTGTACCTGCAAGCTAAACTGTTAACACAGAATGACATTATGAAATGTAATGTTACTTTATATGTAAGTCAGTGTACCTGCAAGCTAAACTGTTAACACAGAATTACATTATGAAATGTAATGTTATTTTATATGTAAGTCAGTGTACCTGCAAGCTAAACTGTTAATACAAAATTACATTATGAAATGTAATATTACTTTATATGTAAGTCAGTGTACCTGCAAGCTAAACTGGTAACACAGAATTACATTATGAAAAGTAATGTTACTTTATATGTAAGTCAGTCCCGGGGATTCATGAAGCTTGCGCCAGGCACAGGCGTAGCATAGGTGGTATAATGCCAAATATGGCCACCGAACGATTCAGGTACGATCCAATTCCACATGCACTACCAGCGTACGCCAGATCTGCGCAGCCCTCAGCTCAGGTATGCTAATCACCCCATGTGCAGTACTGCACCATGCAAATGAAGGTACATAGCAATTCATTATGTGGTGCAGGTGTAGCGTAAGCCCACAGAAATGTAAACCAAAAAAAAAAAAAAACGGTTTACATTTTGCCAAACAGGACATCGGAGCTATGAAAGTGGACCAGACTCATGTATTACAAAGTTAACATATGCCAATGGCTAAATATACAGCCAATGGCATAAGAAAAGATGCACAACACCTAAAAAGCAACGTTTAATGTCATGTCCACAGTAACATAAAGTACAACCACAGGGCATGTGTGCGCAAATGGGAACACAAGGAAAATATATACAAATGTCATAAAATCGCAATGTAATACAAATCATGATTTCACCATAATACTCAGTGGTATGCATGGTACACCACAACCAAGCTGCAAGGGTTGCTAAGGGTCTGTGACAGTGTTCGGTGTGGTAACTATGAATTAGTAGTCAATGCTATGCAAATGAGGTAAGTAATAGTGAATCGCAAACGTCCCGCCGGTCTAATGATGTACCATACGGCGCAGCGCTACAACACCGAGGAGTGGTTTGGAAGTATACATGACATCAGCAGTGGGGTGTGCCACCATAGCTGTAAGCACATTGGAGCAATGCAAATCCGGGCTGCCCATTGCTAAGCAAAGCCACAGGATAGGGGTGGGGATGTAGGTATAGCATCATTTAGCTGAGAGCACATATAGTGCCTGAAAGCGCGTGTGTACATGGATGAAAACATGCCCGAAACCCGGTAAGCAGACGCATGCGGCGTGTACCATAGCTCAAACAGGAAGGTTAGGGGAAGTAAATAAGGAAATGCCGCAGTAGGGTAATTGGAATACAACTGAGCAATTAACACCTATTAACTCACAGTGGGCAATCGATGGTAGCTAACAAGTCTGCTCACAGCAACCTGCAGAGCAGGATAGGGGAGGTGTTGGATTGCAAAAAAAAGAGAAGTGTCATAGCAGAGCAAAGCAAACCTGCAGTAGATCGGCCATAAAACACATTTCACAAGATAAGCCAGGTGTTGGAAAGTACAAAAGAAAGCAGGGTGCTGGATGCATGCCAGAGAATGGGAGAGGAAACATTAAGAAATGTTAAGGGAAGGGCAAGAGGTAATCCATGGCAGCTAAATGTAATTCAACACCAAAGGCACCACAATAGCAGTACCTGTGGTAAAACACATAAGATACCCTGTAGCTCTGATTGTACATACACACCCTATGACATCATCAGTGTTCAAAGCACAATAGTATAAAGTGTGAAGGCACCTCACACACACCTGTGTATTCCCAAACACTGCACCATCGGTGTAAACAGATGGGGAACTTTTACAATGTACATGTTGGGAGCTGCCATAGCTGTGATTCATCACCATGTGTTAGAGACTGAAGGAGTTGTGGAGAAGAGTGCCCAGACCAAGGGTAACCTACCAGGGGCTACATGATCTGGAGATAGTAGAGCATTACAGGGTGGACAGAGACATCTTACAGCAAATAAGTTGAGCTGTGCCGGCCATGCCTGAGATCCAGAAACAACAGAGGGGGAACCCATCCCAATGGACACGAAGGTATGTGTAAGCTTGAGAATACTAGCCACAGGTACCTTTCAAAGGCCAACTGGAGATATAATGGGGATCTCACAGGCATCAGCATCCAGGGTACTACATCAGTTCCTGGATGCCATGTTACCACATGCCAATGCGCATATATACTTCCCCCGAACTCAGGAGGAGTTGGCCAGCAATATGCGTCTCTTCCACCATGTGGCACACTACCCAGAGGTACTGGGTGCGATAGACAGCACACACATACATATCAAGTCACCACCCGGTTAGCATGGTAGGTACTACATAAACCGCAAGGGATACCACTCCATCAACTGCCAGGTCATGTGCAATGCCCAGGGCATTATCATTGATGTGTGTGCTGGCAGCCCTGGAAGCTACCATGAATCCCACATCTGGCATGCCTCACAGCTGTATCAGGTATTTGTCAGGGGGGACATCCCACATGGCCACCTTGTGGGGGATGCTGGCTATGCACTGGAGCCATGAATGATGACTCCCATCAGAAATGCACACACACCCATGCAAGAACGCCATAATGAGGCACACACACAAACCAGAATCATCATAGAGCATGTTTTTGGGATGCTGAAATCATGGTTCCGTTGCTTGGACATATCTGGTGGAGCCTTGCAGTGCTCTCCAGGCACGTGTGCCCACATCTTCAAAGTATGTGCCATGCTACATAATATGATCCTGCGGAAACAACTGCAGCAGGGACATAATGCTGAAGGCCCTCACAGCCCACCGCAGTTGCCAAGGCCATCACAGGCACAGAAGGATTCAGACCATGAACACCCTCTGCCAGCCCCAGTAGGCAGACGGAGGTGTGCCCAATATGCCCACACCTTGGCAAAGAGGGAACGTATAGCACATACACTGACAGTGTAGGCCCCTACGGACTGACACACCTCTCCACCTGCACACACAGTAAACTGGATGGCACACACACACACATGACCACCTGTAAATTGTAATGTATAGGTGGCCTACTGTGTGGATCCTACATAGGCAGCCCTCAACCATTGCACACACAACAGCTATTGGAACAAGGAATGTCAACACCTGAACAGTACACACACCTAACAGCATATGTTGATACTGTATGTATAGGTTCCTAGGTACATTGGTAGGTACATTCCCGATTGTCAGAGGCCATTCATCAACCGAGGCAAACAGTGTCTGCTGTCGCCACCACATCGATTAACCAACTGTCCCTCAGTGGAGCAGAGCCAATTGCGGGATCCATGTGTGTAATCACTGTTCCCCACACACTCTGCATGGATTCCCAGGTGTGTTAATGAGGGTTCCATATAATGTAATCAGGGATGTAGTGGCAAAGCATGGGGAGTACCCATGACAGGTATCTGTCACCCCAGCATGCTCTACCTATGGTTGTGTGAAGGTGTAGCACATTATAGTGTGTAGCTCACTGTGACATACATTCCCAATGCTGGAGCACATCCATTAAACATCACTTGGACATACCATTAATAGGTCTCATCCATATGTAAACTAATTGAGTTACACATTTGATTGCAGTATGGAGTAACAGCTGTAGTACAGTTCACATACAAAACACCAAAACACGAGTACAAATCCCAGATGCCCAAGTGGTAAATGCACTGACTGTCGTGCATGTTCCCGGTTCCATGTCCTGCAAGGGACGTTACGTAATCCCGAAGGCAAGAATAATGGATGTTGGATGCAGGTCATCAGATCAGGTTTAGCACATGTTAGTGGGTTTATGTATTGGCAAGTGCTGTTAAGCACCGTTTAAACATGACTATACGGATATGCGCGAAACAGGGCTAAGCTTTGCTGAATATCACGTAGATCACGGTCAACGATGTCCAGAACAGGTGAAACTAGCATTATTCACCCCTGTACTAATAGTGCCTGCTCTGAAGCGTAAAATGACCACTGCCAGGAGTAGAACGCGCAATCATGTACACAATCACCTAACACTAAGCTACCCGAGATGTACCAACGGCAGGTGTGTATTGTGACAGGTTAAAACACAAACATGCGGAGTCCATGTACACAATGAAAGGTGTGTTCTCCCTCTCACTCACTATATATATATAAAATAGAGTTAGAAAGGGTGTTAGAGAGATATATGTCGATATATACAGATTCACCTATATGCAAATATATAGGTCAATGACATGTACACAACCATGGAGGTACAAATAAATAGGATACTGCCAACTATCGAATGTTTCACAAACTGACATGCGTAATCACGAGGCTTATAGACCGAAAGACCACAGTGCCGGAACACTAGAACCATGAATAATATTATCACGATGTTAAGGGACATGTAGTTATCGCTGCCGGTGCTGCGGTCCAGGTAGGTACTGTATTCAACTGTGTTTGTGATTGCTGTAGTCTGTGTAAGTGTGTGTTGAGGGTGCAGTGTGCATTTCCATGGGACTGTAATGTGTGTGTGTGTGTTTGCATCGTGTGTCTGTTAGTGCTAACTCAGAGGTAGATCTTTACAGTAGGTGTGGTCATAGCTGGCCGTAGGCATACGGTTACCACCTGTCCCACTTTAAGAGGGACAGCCCCTCCCTGGACAGTTGTGTCCTGACAAAAAATCAGTAAAAGTATAGCTCCAACTCCACCAAGCACAAATAAATCGAAGCTCCAAAAGTAGAAAATGCTTTAATAAGCACTGGTACAAACACTCCAGCACAAAGACAGGAACTGTAAGGTACAAATAAGCACAAATAGTCCCCCCACAATTCAGATGTGAACAGTAATTACATCTTCCACATTTATGTAATCCTTTCTTGGATTTGTTACTATTGTTGCACATGTTGACTTTCATCCCTCCTTCCAAGTAATTTTTAATGCTTTTACCTCTACGGTAGACATGGGTTAATTCTTTGTCAAAGATGTGTTCAAGGTCTGAAAACTTTGAAAAACTGTACCATTCCCTTGAAAATATGTTCCTAACAAAAGCTGATTGTTCATTAAAGGTAGTGATTAACCCTGTCTCATTTTCCCCAAACCTATGTACCTGCTCTTGGTTATGAGTCAGTTTTTCATCCTTGCCTAAAATAGGTGCAAAAACATCTGCTCTTTTTGTGTTAACCTCTCCAAGCACTTTGTTGAACAATTCCAAAGGATACCCTCTCTGGATGAAAAGACTCCTTAAAAAGTTGGTTTCATCCAGGAAGACCTTGTTGTCTGAGGTCATTCTGCTGGACCTGACCAATTGTCCTTTCACTACCCCCTTCTTTTGGTGGGGGGGGGGGTGCGGCAACTGGTATAATGCAAATAAGAATTGGAGAAGGTTTCTTTCCTGAAGATTCTTGATGTAAATTTCCCTTCTTTTTTCTCTATATGAACATCAAGATATTTCAATTCTTGTTCATCAAAGTTGCTAGTGAATGTCAAAAAAGTGGAAGTACTATTTACATGCTTCAAAAGGTTGTTGAAATTTTCCCTGCTACCCTTCTAAAAAAAACACAAATCATCTAAATACCTGGTATACAGGGAACATTCCTTTAACAAAGGAGAATTGAGGAGAAAATTTTCTTCCCAAAAGGCCATAATGATGTTTGCATATGCAGGTGCACAATGTGCACCCATCGCAACACCTTTTTCTTGTTTGAAGTACTCCCCTTGAAAATAGATACAATTATTTTTTAATACTATTTCCATCAAGGTTAGAGTATTCCTAAAATCAGTGTGTGTCAGTTTTTTACTTACAATTAGTTTTTCTTCAAACCAAGATAGACCTAAATTGTGTGGTATACAACCAAACAGATCTATAACATCCATGGTCCCAAAGGAAGTATTTTCACTGTATAGGGAGGGTTTGATTCTTCTCAACAAGTCCCAGGAGTCTTTTAAAATATTATCACACCCCTCAAGTACATGCTTAATCTTATGGTCAACAAATTTTGCTAAGGGAGCTGTTATTGACCCATCTGCTGACACAATTGGTCTAAGGGGGGGGGGGGTCACGGGGATTTTTGTGAACTTTGGGTATTCCAAAAATGCAAGGAATTTTTGGTTTATCAACAACCAAAAACTTGTAAGTATTTTGGTCTATGGAACCTTGCATTAACATGTCATATAGTGAAACCTGAATCTTTCTATACGCTATATTGACTTTATTAATAGACACCCTGGTGTATTTATCTGAATCATTTAGTAAGTCCAACATTTTCCCTTCGTATTGGATTGTTTCCATAACAACAACCCCACCCCCCTTGTCAGGTTTCATTACTCTCAGATTGTGATTGTCACTGATAACTCTTAAAGTGTTTTTTTCTTCCTGTATTAAATTAGAGTGAAAGGTTCTTGTTGTCAGGTGGGTTCTAATTTCATGTTCCACCTTTAATTCAAAATTCTTGAGTTGGGGGTGTATGGGTGGCTTGAATGTACTTTTCTGCTTCAAAACTTGTGCATCATACTCAAGAGTTTTGTCTTTGAAAAAAAGCTCCAAATTCTTCTTGCGAATAAACAACTTGATATCTATCAAAAGTTTGAAAATATCTATTTTTTGTGTAGGAACAAAGGTGAAGCCTTTCGAAAATAAATCAAACCAACTCTTGTCTATACTGACACTGGAGTAATTGTGTATATTGAATCCATTAAAAGTCCAAGTGTTCAAATTGTTGATGATGCCACCTTCTAGTTCCAACCCTGGCGTGTCATCTGAAAAGCCCCCCCCCTGTAGTTTTTTGAATTATAGTAAACTTTCCCTTGTTGCATTAGTCTCTCTGATCTCCTTAGTGGGGGATATTCTTCTGTCCCTAAGGGTTGTTCTTGTTGTTCTTCTATTTCAGTTTCTCCCCATTCACTTTCATAGGTCTCTTGCCTCCCCCAGTTCCCGTAGCCATTTCTGAAAATAGTTTTGGGTCTAGGGTAGTGTGTTTTATTTTTATATTCTTCCTGGTCCCTTTTGATTTTCCCTATTTTCCTGGTCTGAACCTCCTTACATTTAGCATCAACTTTTTGAAAAACATTCTGATATTTTAATTTATTAGCTTCAACAGTGTACAACAAATCATTTAAAATAGCTTTGTTAGTTTTTTCAATGTCAACCTGTAACTTTTCCATTAGCCTCTCATTATTTGTAATTATAGCTTTCATAATATTCATTCCACAATTATCAAAAATAGACATAAGCTCAGAACAAAATTCAGACCCTTCAACAACATTGTTAGGGTATTTGCAGACCCTTAAACCTTTGGGAACAATGTTTAAAGAAATACAATATTTGAGATAGTCATTGTCTATTTCAAGAATTTTGTACTTAATCAAAAAAAATTCCAAATCATTCAATAATGTGACAAAATTGGTGTTACTATGTTTGTTTGGACTGCGTTGTAAATCTAAACTGTATTTTGCTCTAAAGCAGTCTGAAAAAAGTTTCTGTGTACCTGAAGAAATATTAGGCTTGTCCGTGCACACATAGTGCTGTCTTCTCTGACTTTTCGGTCTCACAGAAATTCCCTCTCCTCCATTATTATTAATGTTCCCTTGGTCCACCATGATGTGCAGGAACCCATCCAAGCTGTTTTCACAGCTTACATCCTCTTCGACCGAAAAAATGTTATTCCCATTGTCACGAATGGGTTGGTCAGTACCAGTCTGCTTCTGATTCACTTCCTGGTTCCCCGGTGGTTGTGTAAAGGCAGCAAGGGAAACAAATGACTGGCTGAGTGGTGTCAGCAAGGCAATCAATTGCGTAAGTTGTCCGATCAACTTCCGCAGTTCCCCAGTCTCTGAGCTCCTTGGAGCTGGATCTGTGCTCGGTAGTGGCTCCATGAACACGAACTAATAAAAAGAAAAAATGTTATTCCCATTGTCACGAATGGGTTGGTCAGTACCAGTCTGCTTCCGATTCACTTCCTGGTTCCCCGGTGGTTGTGTAAAGGCAGCAAGGGAAACAAATGACTGGCTGAGTGGTGTCAGCAAGGCAATCAATTGCGTAAGTTGTCCGATCAACTTCCGCAGTTCCCCAGTCTCTGAGCTCCTTGGAGCTGGATCTGTGCTCGGTAGTGGCTCCATGAACACGAACTAATAAAAAGTAGGTGAGCCAAAAGCAACCAAAAACCAGTAAAAGTATAGCTCCAACTCCACCAAGCACAAATAAATCGAAGCTCCAAAAGTAGAAAATGCTTTAATAAGCACTGGTACAAACACTCCACCACAAAGACAGGAACTGTAAGGTACAAATAAGCACAAATAGTCCCCCCACAATTCAGATGTGAACAGTAATTACATCTTCCACATTTATGTAATCCTTTCTTGGATTTGTTACTATTGTTGCACATGTTGACTTTCATCCCTCCTTCCAAGTAATTTTATGTATGTCGATATATACAGATTCACCTATATGCAAATATATAGGTCAATGACATGTACACAACCATGGAGGTACAAATAAATAGGATACTGCCAACTATCAAATGTTTCACAAACCGACACGCGTAATCACGAGGCTTATAGACCAAAAGACCACAGTGCCGGAACACTAGAACCATGAATAATATTATCACGATGTTAAGGGACATGTAGTTATCGCTGCCGGTGCTGCGGTCCAGGTAGGTACTGTATTCAACTGTGTTTGTGATTGCTGTAGTCTGTGTAAGTGTGTGTTGAGGGTGCAGTGTGCATTTCCATGGGACTGTAATGTGTGTGTGTGTGTTTGCATCGTGTGTCTGTTAGTGCTAACTCAGAGGTAGATCTTTACAGTAGGTGTGGTCATAGCTGGCCGTAGGCATACGGTTACCACCTGTCCCACTTTAAGAGGGACAGCCCCTCCCTGGACAGTTGTGTCCTGACAAAAAATATTAAAAAGGGCAAATGTACGAGATTGTAGGACATAATTATGTCCCATAAATTATGTAATAGTTGCATTAAATAGTTATTCCTGTATCTAAAATACGTAAATGTTACATGAAACATGATAAGTAGCTAAAGTGCTACAAGAATAAGTATGTATTTAGGATAAAAATATGTTCTATCCTGTGTACTGACCGTGGGTATGTGTTGGCCTGTAAACACCGATGTGCGTCCTGCAAACGTCCCACTATGGCCATTTGAAAATAGTGGCAACCCATGCCAAAGAGGTACAGTCTCCAACACAACTGCAATGAGTACAAATATCTATGACAGACATACACGAGACAGCTGTCATTTAGCAACATTCCCTTACATATCAATGTATTTCTGGAGGTATTGAAGTATCAACCTCACCTGCATGCTATATAGGAACCAACTAACAATGGCTCAATGTATAAGCCCGCAACAACCATAGTTTTAGTCTACTAAATGATAGGTCTTCAATTAGGGAAGGAGCCCATGCACATATATGGAATATGTAGAAATGCAGTCCCCACAAACCTGTATATGTTATGTACACCCACCTACATCTCCCCCACACCCGAAACAATTGCAATACAGACTGTAATAACATCACAAACATCCACTCACTCAATTACATCTGCAGAAGCGTTAATATACCTTGTGAGAGACACATTTGTAATGGCGCCATGTGAAATCGTAGCTGTTGTATAATGGAACAGACGGCGATGTTACAGGTTTTGTTTGCAATATTCCGTTATCAGATGGTTGAGATGACAGGTATACTCACATGTAGAACCACATACTCTAGCTGTCACACACAATCCACGGGGGACATGAATTCAAAATATCCGAGTCTCTCCAAATAGCAGTTGCAATTCCTCACAACAAAACACATACAGGCCATCTCCCCAAAGGTAGGGCAAAAGGGCAACGCCCAAGTAGAGAATTCAATTATACCCCACTGTTGCCGCGTAATTGGTGAATGGAGTAGCTGCACAGCTGATGTGCATGTAATAATTTACTCAGGAACACCAACTGGTGGCAGGATACCACATGTTACAGGTATCTACGTATATAAGGATGCCTTGTCATACATTCAAACCGTATGCTCATACCATAGAACTGTTTAAACAGTAAAGGTGTAAGAGAGATATTTACGAAGACTCAGAACGCTAACAAGGTATGTAGAACACTCAGTATGTTAGTGTATGTAGAGCCTGTTTTGTATTAGTTAAAGTGTACACAATGCATAAAGTGGGAAAAGGTATTATGTAGTAATATCTTGTTGAGCATAGTAACGCTTGTAGAAATTGTGTGTCCTGCTGTGGGCCACAAGGTAAACATCTCATACACCACAAGGGATGCTACATGAGGGCTTTAAACACAACAATTCCACACCACCCGCCGTCAGTGGTAGGGTTTGTCCAACAAGTACGTGCCATAGCAGGGGATAGTATATGTTGATATACTGTCACAGTAGGCATGTGTATGGGCATATAATGAGAATAACATGCCTAAGATGGTCCTGCTGTGCAAGTATGCTTTGCATTATGGGATAATGTTTAACATATGTGTAATGTACAGTAGGTAGATATGTCAGATATTCTACACAGCATAACTGTTATATCATGCAAACAAAAGGTATGTCTATTGGCATGTACAATACACAATAACAGGATACATATGGCTTGTAGTCACAGGACACTGTAACAGCGTGATAGCTAATTGAAATGGAAGAGCTACTCAATTATCCATGCACAAAGGACATATAATAGCTTCACAGGTTCATAGTTAGGTACTATGCTGTCTGGCCAAGTCCATGTGTAAGCCCAACTACAGTGTTTTCACTGGTGGCACCTCCCTAGGGTAGTGTCCTGTGTCTGTGAACAGCAGAGCCATGTGTTACCTGCACCTGTGTACAGTACAGCCATTGCAGTGATCCCTGACATACATGTGTGTCTCCCATCCACCCATCGAGGTATCTTATGAAGAGTGCTAGTGAGTGTCCTTGCTTAATGTACATAGGAATCATGTTCCAAAGCATGGTGAGTGTCTGGTTCAGGAATGAATCCCTCAAGCACATCCCACTCATTGTTGCATTTGTGTACATATCCATGAGCACATTGCTCTCAGTGGCTTTTGTTGCTTATGTGGAGTATATCCATCAATATTGTTGTGGACATGGGCCCTGTATGTTCAGCAGAGGGCACCCTTCAGTATGCAGTATGCAAATGTGTACAGTTGTAGTGTCTGTAGTTGTGCCACATATGTCATCCTTCGGAGGTCAATAATCTTCATGGTGTGTTAATTTTGTGGTATGTAAAGCTGTTGCTGTTCTGTAAGGTACACCCCAAAAGGGGTGTTTTACCCTTGAACGTGTGTCATATGTCAGGAGTATAGAGGTACAATGGGTGCCTTTGTCCCAGCTACAAACCCATTACAGATAAGGGTGGCCACGTAGAAGGATATCCACGCCACATTGGCAATATGGTTATCAAAGGAGTGGGTGCTATATACGTGTGTACTAAGATCCCATATAACATCACATGTATGTAGGGGACTACCACCTATGTGATAGTCAGTGGGTGATTGGTGTAATCCAAATGGGTTGTCTATGCACCTTGTGTCATGCTGCTTGAGGCCATGTTATTGACACCAGGTATCTGTCAGAGTGACACCCTTATGGAGGATGTCTGTATCAGCTGGTGGATCAGTCATGGCTCCTTGTTTGCAGTCATCTGGAAACCTATTCAGCGAAAGTCCCTCTGTGCTAGCCTGTACCTCAGGGAAGCATATACCGAACTTGAGGGGCCTTACGACCGAGGACTGTGGTATGCCAAGTGTAACTGAATTACAGTAGGTACTACGGTATGCTACCCTCATTGTGCGGGTCCTGTCCATGAGCCACTTTGCATAACATCTCGAGATGTAGGGGTTGATGTGCAGGTGGATGTGTATGTTGTCAATGCCAGAATGGAGAACGGTGCTGAAAGCCAATGAGAGGACAATGTAGGCTGTGTGGACCCTCTTACCGCCATCAACTACCCTGGTAACTGTATCAAAGGAGTCCACCAGGTGTAGGAGCCATGGTCTGGCCCTATCAAATCCAACCTGGGTGGCATCAAAGGTCTGGAGCTCACCAATGTCTCTGTGAATGACTTCCATTATGATGTGCCCCATAGCCTTGCAGAACAGTCCAGTCAGGCATATAGGGCAATAGTCCCTTTGGTTCATTGTGGCACCACATGTGTGGAGTGTGATAAATGTTGTTGTGCACCATTCAGGGGCCACAATGTCTGATACAAGGCTATTAGTGAATCTGGTGGCCAAGTGGGGAGCCATGTCGTTCTGAGGTTTGTGTAACTCGCAGCCTGGGATGTTGGGCAGTCACATGGAGTCTGTGTTCCAGGCCTTAGAGAGTGCAGGTTGGAACTGCGTAGTTGTGACCGCAGGGACTCTGTATTGTTCCCGTATAGATTTTGGCCCTGTAGGGAGTGAGAGGGTGTGAAGTTAGCATTGAACCTATCTGCCAGGATGTTGCCAATATCAGTTGGTTATGTAATATTCCTGCCTAATCATTGTATGTCAGAGCAGATGTGGGTATTGCCATTGAGTACTGACATACCTCCATAATGCTTTGTGGTAGTCCTTGGAATGTGTTGCAGTAATGTTTACGTAGCTAGCTTTGGAGGATGTGATAAGGGATCCCGGATTCCTACTGAGGCTGACCAGTGAACTACCCCACCCATGGGATTGTACTCCACTTTGCAACAGCCTCCACCTTTTGTTGTACATTATGTCCATGGAACTGGACCCCCAGAGTGGCGTCCATTATCTGGTGGGTACCATCATGGCTCTGTTTGGGATACCATGATCCATGCAGTCATGTAAGTGCTAATGAAGTGCACTGCCATATGTTTCAGTGTTTGTAAGTACATTGTCCATCTGCACGGGTGTCATGACGTTTACTACTGCTGTCATAAGACATCTGAAGTTGGCCTTGTAGAAATCTTGTACTGTGTATTCCATGAAGGGTGTAGTGCCGGGATGTGGATAACAAGGGTGATTAGCATACGTTCGGAAACTACCAACGAGGGGATAACCCCAGGTGTGGAACACCAGTCACATGTTGGTAATGTCCATGTCTAGGATATTGTTGGCCTTGGTGGTGGTGTGTATGGGTTGATCCAGCCGAGTGGAGGTTATGAATCCCAGAAATTGTTGGCCTAATGTGTTGGTACATGAGTAGGTATCCCAGTTAAGTGTGGGGTAGTGTCAGTCTCACATCAGTAGTTACTGTCTGAACCCTACTGTCCAGTACACCAAGAAATGAGGGTCGGTAACTGTGGGGTATGGTGTGGAATCCGTAGCAAGTTACAATGTGTATAGCAGTTCTGGCCACAGTTAGTTGCACATGGATCACCTCTGATGCATTGTGCTAAGTAACCAGCCTGGAGGTGTGTACATCCTTGTGAAATATGGACACACCTCCGCCATGGGTGTTCCGGTCCTGGTTACATGACTGAAAGGTGTGGTCTGCGTATAACCTGTCAGTACAGGTGTGGTCTCCGGAGCCTATAGGCAGGTCCCAGTCATTGCAGAGATATTGAAGTGGTCCATTATAAGGAGTGCCTCGCCTGAGTGCATTAGAGATGAAGATGTCAAGCATTGAGTAACATTACCCCAGGTTTTGCTTGCCTGTTCCTGTTCAGGTGGTGAATATGTTATTGGAAACTGTCCAAGACAGGCATTATAGGAGCAGCAAGAGCCTTACATGTTATCTTTAATTCCAGGGCCGACAGGTGCAAGTCATCTGTGCCAAAGCATAGTGTTTTGTTGACTATGTCATTCAAAGCAGACAGATACTGGATGCCTGTGGAATTACAGCAAAAGCATAGGCAACTGTTGAAGTGAAACATTCAGTAGTTGTACAGTGATATCAGTCTGGATGAATGCAAAATGCTTCTCAGGGCTTGGTCGATACCTTCAGGGCTAAAAGACAGGAGAGCTATTGCATGTCCCTGTACATGTAGTCCAGGACGTTACATCTCAGGGCAGTCACACTAACATGGAGAATGACAGTCAAATTGTACCTGGTGAGGTGTGGCATGGGTGCATAGGTTATGTTGCGGATCCTGTTACCT
This sequence comes from Protopterus annectens, assembly GCF_019279795.1. NCBI lineage: Eukaryota > Metazoa > Chordata > Ceratodontiformes > Protopteridae > Protopterus > Protopterus annectens. Next base: position 713,092,812 of record NC_056749.1, read on the forward strand.
GACAACCAGATGTAAGCGACTATCCCCTTGTGTAGCCTGCTGAGTGGGACATCAGTGTGACCGCCTACAGAGTCACCTATGACTAGTGTGTTGGGTATGTTACAATACCCTATTGGCTATGGTTGATGGGCACATATGAGTCTGTGGGCTATAAGTAATTGCTGTTGTGTTTGGTGATGGGGGCTGCCTCTGTTGCCTACACATAGATAGTATGGAGAGGTTCTGCAAATGTCGTAGTCATACTATGTGTGGCCTGTGGTGGTGGAGATCTAGTGAGACTATGCGATGAGTGGGGTGTGTTGCAAATGTTTAATGTCCCCACATGAATGTCAGGTTCAGTCTGAGTTGGAGAGAGCATTACTCCCAGCATGGCTACATATGTGCATCTCCCACAGGCTGTAGTGTCGTATGTTGGGAGGTGAGCATTGACTGTGTACATGAGACAATTGCTCTATTGCCTCATGTTTGCCATATTCATTATATAGACAGGCAATAACAGTGGGAAGAGACACTTGGACATGCCTGTATATTCAACCATGTCTCACAAGATATGTGAGGTACGTGTGTACAACAGCTGTTGTACTGTAAGCAAGCTGGAAATGTAAGGAGAGACAGTGTACTTGTAGGAAATGAGTTGGAATGGGTGCTATAGTAATTAGTAGCTCATGAAGTGCTTACATGTTCTGAACAAGTGCTGAGCATGAATATGCAATACAGATAGGGTGTTGGATAATATAAACCCACTGCAACCCACAAGTGGAGACACCAGTCATAATTAGAGGCACTGCACTATTACCCTGCTGAGTATGGTCTGCAAGTCTATGAACCTTTATCAACATAGATGTTAGCAGTACAGATGTAGATGACAGTACAGATGATTTCACACTGCATAGCATACCTGTGACAGGTCATGGGACATCATCACCCATACTGTGTTCCAGCTACACTGAGTATACTAGATGTACCTTCGTATGTCACAGGAGTGTTCTACCAGTGGTCTGTTGACAGAAGCAACACTACAAAAGGTGTCTGAGTGACATGTGCATATCACACCAGTGGCAGCTACAGTAAAACAGGGTTAATGTTTTGTACTCCCCCCACATTGTAGCCCATACCACACAGACAAATGGGAGGTATCTGCGTATGTAAGGATGTGAATGGCCATGACCTATGAGCAATAGCTGTCTCAGTGTTGTGGACAACATACAGAATGGGCTTTGTGGGTGTGGTGCGTGACATATGTGCACAATCTGACAGCTGCTAATAGCATTGTCACCGCTAGGTGAATAACCCTGTACCCATTAACTACCACCTAGGCAGTGGTCAACATTATGGACACTGTGTGTAAGGGATGGTGCTGTGCAGTTCACCTCCCTGAGTTGGTGACGTCTCCAGGCCTATTAGGTAGTCATACGAGGCACCCATGTCATGACAGGGTGCCATCCATGAGCATGGAGATCATTGGACAGGCACACTCAGCACTCGGGTGACCAATATCGGATCACATATCACCTTTAAGGGGTATAGGCCATGCGTGGATGGGCGACACCAGCCTTCACAATCCTCACCTCCACTATGCAGCATGTTGGCTACCTTGCATAAAGACATGTGCAACACTGTGATGTTGGACATGCTACACGTACATATCCTGATCTGAAAGACATACGTCATGGACAGCCACCTTCCTGCTACAAGGATCGCCACATGCTGGACAGATCCCTATGCCATACATGTTACATACTCCTGCCATACCATGCAACCCTGTCAATGAAAGCTGCACATGTCATCTTTGTCATACATGGTGCGATGACCGCATGGTAGATGTATCATTAACTGTCTGGATCAGTAATGTGGCACTGATGCATCTGGCGTTGGCAAAATGGCTGTCGGATACAGCTAGAAAACCTTGCCCGTACATGCTATAGTTGATAACCATCCCTGCGAATAATGTCCGGCTAGCCATTGTCCCATGTGTATCACATGTGCAACACAGGCAATGTGTGGCAGGATGTTGAACTGCTCTACAGTGCCATGTAGATGTATATGGCAAAACACATGCATGTAAAGGATTCAGTACACATGTCTGCATTGTCACTGCTCATGTCCGTTAAGGCAGTGTATGTGTTGATATGTGACATATACACAGCATCAAGGTCAACAGCATTACTGTGGACACATCCAGGCATGTGCTGATAGGTAAGAACACCAGTACAGGCAAACAGACATGCCCACATCAAGACAGCATTCACATGGAGTATGAGCAATGTAATGAGGTGACACACATATATGGTGATGATATCCAATGCACAACGGGTGTTACATGTGTATGACACAAACATGTCAGTCGTGTCAGTGTCATAATGATTTGCAAAGATAACTGTTCATATGTACTAGATTTAATACAAATGTATGTGCAGCTGTATCTCTGTACATCTCTGTGATACTGTGACCTGTCTCCGTCATTATGTCTTCATGATAATGCCTCGTTCATGCCTGCCAGTATATAGCCGCCTGGAGGACGATGCCCTCATACCGCACCTCCATGATAACTATGAGGTTTTGTTGTTCAGCCATGTGCCACAGCATGCCCAGCAGCATGACGACCTGTGGCAGGAACTTCGCAGGAGGGTTAATGATGTGGGTGGCCATAACCGCACCTACCAGCAGGTGTGCAGACACTGCACGGACCTGATACGACATGCGAAACAGCATGCCAATGCAATCACCAGGGAACAAGGTAGAACAGGTGGTAGGCCACCAACCCAGCCCCCACTTACACCTACCGAGGAGCTACTGGCCAGCCTGGGGACACCCTCAGAACAGCATCCACAAACACTAGCTGCCATCATAGAGGTGGGTGTCTCCCAACCACCGAGCCTGGAGTTGCCTGGTAAGTTACTACTGCACATATAACTACTATATCCCATTTAGTTACATGTGTCACTGTACAATATGTAATGTAACATCATATGCAAGGTATGTTTACACACATGCTGCATTCTATAGTATGCTACCCTGTGTATGCACACATGTGCATACTATATACTATTGTACAGGCAAATGTGTTAACATGCACAGTGCACCCTGTAGCTGTCATACAGTTATGGATAATGTTCAAACTGCTGTGTCACCCCTATACAGGTACCTCTGGTGTGCCGCACAGACATCAGTCCATTTCAGGTGAGACAGTTATCAGTATCAGGCATGTTAATGCATAGATCTATTCGCCATGTGGCCAGTTAACACATGTACACATAATGTATGGTCCAGTCACGATATACAGGTTGCAGCTGTCATCAATCACACTGGCTACCCATGTGCAATATATACAAACTAAATGAAACACCGACATGAAACCACAGTATCTGTCATTGCTAGATGTGTGAACAGCTCTGGATACAATGGTGGAGGTGTTGTTCAATGTAAGAATATGTACTATACATTAGAACAACACATGTGTGGTACGCAAACAGTACCATACAGTGAGCTGGGATATGGGCAGCCCACAGGATTCACCTTTGTGGAATATGCCCCTGCAATGGGTGCACATATTGTGATGTGCTATCTGACATGTCCCAGACATGTAGTGTTCAGGCTGCAATATTGTCTCACTATCCCATAATACATACCCCACATACCAAAAATACAACCCTTTGTCTGCATAACCCTGTGGACAGTGATGCATCTGACATCTATGGGTGTATGTCATATGGGAACACACTGGCATGTGAGATAGATGGCCATCACAAACATTTGGCCAACACATGTTCACATATGGTCATGGAGGATGGCCAGAGACATGTAGCAACACACAGCAGATGTGATGATTATACACCCTGTTGCACATTGTCCACACGTGGTCCAACTATAGCCTTTGTTGAATGGTTATATAGTTGATGTGGAACACTGGACATCCTAAAAGCTTGTGCACAGCTTGTGGAGGTGTCACTTAATTCGACCATATAAGATGTGTTGAACATCATGACTGTGTCCTAGCATGACAGTAGTCACCTGTACAGCTTCCACAGACATAGACACCACATCAGGCCACAGATACCGTACATTTCCCTTGCTGCTGTTGGACATCACTGTCAGCCGTGCACCGTGTGTGTGTGGTACATAAATGTCAAGTGGGACATGGTGTATTGACAAGTCTGTCATGTGTGGACACAGCTGCCAGGCAGCTAAGACATTTTAGTAGTTGTGCAGGGGTGTCATCCGTAGGTCTCCCAGTGACCTGTCACATGACACAGCATGGTTTAGTGTGTATACACCTCAGCGATGTGGGTCACAATCCACAGTAGTTATGTAATGTGTATGCAAGCAGTCATGGCTATGCACTGTCTGTGTATTCCACACTGTATAGCAATATAGACACCTCATGATGCCATGCAATGGTACAGTGTCTGTACCGTACACTCTATAGCAATGTAAATGCCTCATACTACCCTTCAATGCTCATTCACATCTGCTAAAAGTGCATTCTATCTGTAGGGCATACAGACAACACTGCAATGTGATACCCATTACACAGCTGTACATGTGTCAGGACACCATTGTGTCAGACATGTATGCATGTCAATGCACACGTCAGCAGATTACATGTCATACTACATGTTAATGTCAATGTCACATCAGCCATGTGTACTGTTAACCTGTGCTGGTCCACATGGTGTATCACAGGGATGCATGCTTACTACCATGATTGTGTGAACTGCATGGCTTCTGATAAGACACCTGCTTGCTGTTGTGTGCAACCCAGGGATGTATGCTAACTACCACTATTAATGTCTGAGCTGCATGCCGTCTGCTGTATCACATGCATGCTGCATGCCGTCTGTCAAATCACATGCATGGTCTGTCTCTGTGTCTGTGTGTCTGTGTTTGTGTCTGTGTCTGTGTGTCTCTGTGTCTGTGTCTGTGTGTCTGTCTGTGCATCTGTGTCTGTCTGCATCTGCCTGTGTCTGTCTGTGTGTCTGTGTTTGTCTGTGTATCTGTGTCTGCCTGTGTGTCTCTGTCTGTCTGTGTGTCTATTGTAATCTAGAGTCTTTCTTTGCATTCACAGGTGATGTAGGTGCGTTACCCTCCTGTGGTCCATCTGATGTTAGTGTCCCCACAGACTCTAGCAGTGATGAACATATGCATGAGGTACAGGCAGGGTTGTCAGGGGCTGAATCTGTGCCAGTGGCTGCCATGCCAGCTATGTCCCCCTCTTCCCCGCACACAGTTCTCATGCCAACACATACCCCATCACCAGTGGCCATAGAGGAAGGACATTCAGCATGTGTTAGCTTGGAACAGGAACATGTGGTGGCTACAGAAGGTGTGTCTTCACACCATGGTGTCAGTGTAATGACTGCAGATGTGCCACACAGGCATGTGGCCAGTGCTGCTCGTAGGAGGACCTCTGGCAGACATGCACCTGCAAGACAGGGCGCAGCAGCTGGTGTCACCAGATGCATGTTTCAGACTGTAATGGCAGCACAGGCACGTGCTGAATGGCAGAACAGAGAAGGGCAGAGGCTTCACAGGGCTGCTATCCATTCTTTAAATGACAACATCCAGCATTGGAAAATGCTCAACAGCAGATTGCTGATGTTCTGGACAGGCGATTGGGTGGCATGGTTGGAATCCTTGACCGTGGCATGGCAATCCATGAGTGAGAGCTGTCTGTGCTGGAACATCTGGTAGGAGTGAGGCATAGGCCACGTGGACATAGGCCAGCTACACCACCTGGTGCAGGTCAACATGAACGAGCTACCTCACATGCCTGCTCGCACAGTGCTGGTAGCAGTAGCAGTGCAGCTGGTGCTGTGCTGTCCACATCAGGGCACAACAGGCCACATGGGCGTGACCCTGGACATTCCCAGCGGGGACACGGTTCCAGTGGACATGTGTCATCGGACAGTAGCCAATCTGTACCTCTGCCTGGTAGTGCCCGTGCAACCCCTGGCAGGCACAGGTCATGTGGCCATGGCTGGACACAGTGAGCTGTACATCCTGGTCTGTACAATCTGGAGCTGTCAACAATACCCCTGTGTAGGCCGGACACATGGCAGAACTGTGTGCACACATACACGCACACAGCAGAAACATCTGTAGGGCACCGCAACACCCACATGCATAATAACCACACATGTCCAATCAGATCACTGGCCCTAACCCACACACATGATGTCATCCACTGTTGCAGCCTATGCCCCTGGCAAACAATATCACCCTGTGCATATGATGATGCCTGTGCCGCATCCCTGTCATCCACACTATCGGTGCAGGGACATGCTCATATGGTCTGATGCACAGGGTGAACAGAATAGTGAGATAAGTGTATATTACATTTGTTGTGTACTGTTGACATGCACCAGACATACCATGTAGTACAGGTTTAGAATGCATTGTTATATGTTCTCAGTATGTGTCTTGGTAACAACAGTAACAGCATGTTGGTAATCATGTCCTGCTTCCCTCCTTAAGGTCTAATTGCATGTGCCATTATGTTACAGTGTTTGCAGTTAGAGTGCATTGTTGTATGTTCACAGTATGTGTCTTGGTAACAACAGTAACATCATGTTGGTAATGATGCCCTGCTTCCCTCCTTAAGGTCTAATTGCATGTGCTAATAAGTAGCAGTGTTTGCAGATTCCCATGTGTAAATGTGGAGTACTCACAGGCATGTATGGCAATACCAGCATGCTATACATAGCCTCAACCTCACTGTTAGAAAGGCTACCATTCCACAGATGTCCACACATCTACTGATCCAGAAGCATGTGAGCTGTTTAATAGGCTACAGTGGCTAGAGACATGACATCCATACCAGTTCACATCACAGGTGCAGTGACATGGTGCAGGGGTTTACACAGTGGTCTGGCTGACGTCAAGGTTAGAGGCCAGTTGATAGCATGAGGCCTCACTGTGTAGCAGTAATACACTGTCACATTACAGGATGAGAACACGCACAGACATACACAGAAACACACAGTAACATGCCCACACTCGCGGGGTCAATGACACAATAACGCACACTCGATAGTGTTGAGGTGAGGACCCCTGCCTATGTGGTAATCACCTTCACAGTAGTGTACCCACATGACGTGACACAGAAAATGAACATGTACAGGTAGCCAGTAAGGCTGAGACCGACGGCATCAACAGGGTAGTAGACTGCATCACCATGAGGGGTTACAGATCCTGTCTGTTCTGTATGTTAGCATACACCCTCACTCCATGCACCAGACAGCCATACATACATACATACACACAAACACACTGTGGAGTCCACAAATGTCATTCACATACAGATACCTGACATGTGTGTGATACACACACCACCCCTGCCTATGTCTTGCTTTCTACACTGCAGTATGTACTGATCTCTACAACAGTGTACAGGGGTGTGTAACAATTGGGATGTATTCCCCACCATACGTGGCATATATGGTCACACAAGGAAACACACATGGCAGTACTGTGAATCATACACCTGCTATATGATGACACATCTGACAGACATGCAGCAGTATTGGCCACATTATGTGTACCAACGCTACCTTCGTCAATTGTGCTGCTATATGCACACAGCAGGGACGTAAGTGTTACAGGTGTCAAGTGATTTACAGTCAGTAACACCCTGACCGCTGTGTAGGTTGTATGTCTTCACCTTCAAGTAACAGTAACATAGTGTACTGTTTGCACATGTAATGGTAGAACGGCATGTGACACACCTGTGAGCTGTCTTCAGCAAACATCCATCTGCAAAGGTGGACCACCACTTTATGTACACACATCCATCCATACCTGATGTACATCCTACCGTACTGTCAGTATTTCACCATATACAGGTGTCAATGATGGGGCTGCATTGCAACTGCATGTTGTAGTTAGACACAGATGAACTGCATACATAAGCTACTGCACATGCATGGTAGCTGAATGCACACCACTACATGTACATGTGTGTTGGTCCTACATTCCTGTCATGTAGCCATGTTTGTATGCATTGCAATTGTTGGACATGTGTGATGACATACATGACACATGGACTGTTGTATGATATGATGGCTGTCATGGGTAACTAGTACAGAGGGAATGTTACCTCAGTCAACATTGCTACCTTATGTACTGTTAGCATTCAACAGCCATGGACCTACCTTCCATGTGCATGTGTGTGATTGCTGTAGCCACTTGTCTGCACGGAGGACATCAAAAGCTATGCTATGTACATACGTGTTTTGTGTGTGTGTGTGTGTGTGTGTGTGTGTGTGTGTGTGTGTGTGTGTGTGTGTGTGTGTGTGTGTGTGTGGGCCATGTACATATCCACGGCAATTACATTTATGTCATATCCAAACATGAGTGTTTTTTGGTGTACAGCAACAGTCATCTGTTACAGCTGTAAAAGACCCAGGGCCCCTGTTATGTGTAGAGCCAACTTGGTTATGAACAGTGGTATCATTGCATTGCATAACACATGATGGAACCCTGTCAGTACATGTGTAGTCTGCACAGTTGCTGTAGACCTATGTACAGTCCACTGGTCATGAGTAACATGGTGTTGTAGTAATGTATGGATGTGTGTTGCTGGTCCAAGGACATAGTGATGTCTGAGGGCTACATATTAGAATGCGGCATTTACCACTGTGATCTGCACCTGAGACATCTGTGATGGCTCTTGAGTGTGTACTGGTCAGTACATGTGAGTGGCCTTCATGTACTTGGGGACACTAACACCTGGAGCGGTCCGTTATGGTCTTATGGCCCACATATCTGTATCTGAGGTATATGGTGGTAGTGCTATTGTGCACAACTGTGCCATATGCCAGGTGTTCCTCACTGCAGAGATGTCTGTATTCCCCATTGTTGGATCTGGATGGTCAGCTGTGATTATGAACGCTACACATCTAGCACTGACGACCGGTGTCAGATATATGTAATGCAGCATTCGTGCTAACAATGTTCACTATCGACACACTGTGCTTTTCCGTGTTTAGAATCCAAGTGCATACAAGACAGCCCTTCACTACTACTAAGTGTGTGAGCATTCCCAGTACGCCATTGTGTAGATGGACACAGTACATTCCAAACGGACGTGTGTTATTAAGTGTGTGAGCATGTTATGTGCCTCTGTGTATGGGCATGACCATTGATATCCTGTATAGTGATAGTGGTCATCCAGGCAATAGATGTCCATACCCCATGTCAGGATGGATTCCTACATTGAACACACTGGTTGACTGTCTTTAAGGGTGTAATGTCTGTGGCGCGTCTCGTATCTATGTAGTGTTGTAATAGTCCTCCATAGATAGGCAGTTGTCCCGCTCACACCACTGCCATGTGTTTGTCTCAGTCTACCTTGGGACAGTAATATGTTTTTAGACTGCTCACTCTCCATACATTCCCTATCGGCATCTTTGCCTTTGCTGATGATGTCATCCACCTAGAAGTATGCCTCTGGGAGTGCTGTGTTCCAGTAATCTCGGTAATGTGTTCTGTAACTGCGTAATGCTGTAGTGTGATAAGATAGTTAGGTGTATGTTCAACTCCCAGCCCTGTTAAGTGTGTGTGTGTGTGTGTGTGTGTGTGTGTGTGTGTGTGTGTGTGTGTGTGTGTGTGTGTGTGTGTCTGTGTGTTTCCAGCTGCCTGGGGACAGAGTAATGCTTTTAGACTGCTCACTCTCCATACATTCCCTAATGGCGTCTTTGCCTTTGCTGATGATGTCATCCACCTAGAAGTATGCCTCTGGGAGTGCTGTGTTCCAGTAATCTCTGTAGTGTGTTCTGTAACTGCAAAATGCTGTAGTGTGATAAGGTAGTTAGATGCATGTTTAACTCCCAGCTCTGCCAAGTGTGTGTGTTTCCAGCTGCCTAGGGACAGATTAATGCTTTTAGACTGCTCACTCTCTGTACATTCCCTAATGGCGTCTTTGCCTTTGCTGATGATTTCATCCACCTAGAAGTATGCCTCTGGGAGTGCTGTATTCCAGTAATCATGGTAGCGCATTCTGTAAGTGCAAAATGCTATAGTGTGATAAGTTAGGTGTATGTTCGACTCCCAGCCCTGCCAAGTGTGTGTCTGTGTGTTTCCAGCTGCCTGGGGACAGAGTAATGCTTTCAGACTGCTCACTCTCCATACATTCCCTATTGGCGTCTTTGCCTTTGCTGATGATGTCATCCACCTAGAAGTATGCCTCTGGGAGTGCTGTGTTCCAGTAATCTCTGTAGTGTGTTCTGTAACTGCAAAATGCTGTAGTGTGATAAGGTAGTTAGATGCATGTTTAACTGCCAGCTCTGCCAAGTGTGTGTGTTTCCAGCTGCCTAGGGACAGATTAATGCTTTTAGACTGCTCACTCTCTGTACATTCCCTAATGGCGTCTTTGCCTTTGCTGATGATGTCATCCACCTAGAAGTATGCCTCTGGGAGTGCTGTATTCCAGTAATCCTGGTAGCGCATTCTGTAACTGCAAAATGCTATAGTGTGATAAGTTAGGTGTATGTTCGACTCCCAGCCCTGCCAAGTGTGTGTCTGTGTGTTTCCAGCTGCCTGGGGACAGAGTAATGCTTTCAGACTGCTCACTCTCCATACATTCCCTATTGGCGTCTTTGCCTTTGCTGATGATGTCATCCACCTAGAAGTATGTCTCTGGGAGTGCTGTGTTCCAATAAACTCAGTAGCATGTTCTGTAACTACGTAATGCTGTAGTGTGATCAGGTAGTACGTTTTATGTTCTAATACCAGCCCTGCCACGTGTGTGTGTGTTTCCAGCTGCCTGGGAGCAGAATGATGTTTTTAGACAGCTCACTCTCCGTACACTCCCTATCGGTGTCTTTGCCTTTGCTGATGATGTCACCCACCCAGAAGTATGCCTCTGGGAGTGCTGTGATGCTGAAACTTGGTAGCGTGTTCTGTTACTGCGTAATGCTGTAGTGTGGTAGAATAGATAGATAGGTGCTCGATTCCAAGGTGTGGCAGGTGTGTGTGTTTGGCAGTTATACCCTATGTGTTGGTATATGTGGGTGGCTAGCTGCGGGATGTGTTCAGTGTGTTTTGTTGCTGACCTATATAGTGTCCACAGCCCACATATTCTGCCAAGACACTGGGATGTCAACACATACATTCGCCAATAGGTCTGGTGAGTAAATGTCAGCAGCCCTACTCTTACCCTTAATACAGTCTGACCCGTGTGATGCAACAAAACGCACATGCCTTGATAGTAACAACACTACATGATGCAGGTGGCACATGTAGTTTCCTTTTCATTCCTAATGCTTTGCTGTCATGTCATCCGCTATTGTGATATAAATGCAATATCTACATATGTGTGCATGTATATATGTATATGTATATATATATATATATATATATATATATATATATATATATATATATATACATATATATAGATGTATACATATAATATATATGATATATGTAGATATAGAGAGATAGACATAGATATAAACATATATGTCTGGGGACATCAGCACTATTGAATGTTTGTGCTGGATGATCTGTACGTGATAACCTCGGATGTATGTATATCTGCCATGGCATAGTGGTAATGCACATTGTCTGCTGTGTGCAGGGTCCCAGGTTGTAGACACCGGTTATTTTGTTGCTGGGAAGACCATGGGACATCGAATATGGTGATAGTAAGGCACCTGTTACCAGTTGTGTACAGATCTGAGTGACAGTAAACAGTGGTTATTAATTTGGAGGTCCGGTATGGGTCATATAACTATTTATTAGAAGACTATACTATGCAGATGAGGTTGACAATAGTGTATCCCATTTATCCCCAGGGTGTGATGCAGATCTCTGGAGTGTATGTGTGTAGTTAGCCGGGTGCAGGGCTCGAATATAGTTGACAGCATGGGAGGGGGGGTCAGGCATACTGCACGTACATTGCAGAACTGTGCCTTGGGAGTGCTCCTGCCTTAGCACGCCTAAGCTAGAAGTGTGTCTATACCTGCCTGGTGACATTGGGAGGGATGACAGCAGTGGTGGGGTAGTCAGGGTGTACAGGCTGCACAAACAGGTGATGATCAGCACAATCAGCAGATGACATGGCCAGCCCGCACCTGAACAGTACGGTAATGCGAGCAAGCAGCATACACACAGGTTTCTTCTGCACTCTACTCCACCGGTGTATACCTGCAGGGACATTTCACAACACAGTCCAACCAAATGAGACTGGCTGCAGCAGGCAACATATACCAACATGTGCAGGAGGCTGAGGGCAGTGAGGATGTGTATGCTGCCAAACAACCCTTACTGGGGTGACATAAGACTTTATAGACCCAGGGTGACTTACCAGGGGCTATATGAGCTGGAGATGTTGGAGCACTATGGGGTGGACAAAGACCTCCTACAGCAGCTTGTTGACCTGTGCCTGCCACACCTGACACATCAAACAGGCCGAGGGAAACCCATCACAGTGGATACCACGGTATGTGTTGGCCTAGGTATACTAGCCACAGGTACCACACACAGCACAACTGGGGATATCATGGGGATCTCACAGGCATCTGCATCCAGAGTATTGCACCAGTTCACAGACGCCATGTCAACACATGCTAGTGAGCATGTACATGTCCTCAACACACGTGATTAGTAGACCAGCAATATGCATCTCTTCAACCACTAGGCTGACTACCCTGGGGTACTGGGTGCTATAGCCTGCACACACATACACATCAAAGCACCACCCAGTGAGCAGGGTAGGGCATACATTCACTACAGGAGCATACCCTCCATCAGCTAGGCCATATGCGATGGCCAGGGCATTAGATTGAATGTGTGTGCTGTCTGCCCTGGAAGCTATCATGATTCCGATATATGGCTTCTGACACAGCTGTACCACACCTGTGCCAATATAGACATCCCCTACAGTCTCCTAGTGGGGGATGTTGGGTAACCACTGGTGTCGTGGCTGATGACACCCATCAGCAATGCACACACACCTGAGCACTCACACCATAATGAGGCAGATGCACAGGCAAGACATATAATTGAGCATGTGTTTGGGATGCTCAGGTCACGGTTCTGGTATCCGGACACATCCGGTGGAGCCCTGCAGTATTCACTACCTACATGCACACAATTTGTTACGGTATTTGCTATGCTACACAATCTGATCCTGCAGTAACAGTTGCAGCAGGAACAGCATGGGGCAGGGCCACATGGTCCAACACCACTGCCAAGGCCTGTACAGGCACAGTGTGACTTGCCAAAGGAACTACTTGAGCATGGCCCAGTCGGTGAAAGGCCGTGCACAGTATGACCTGCCCTTGGCAAAGAGGCAACACAAGGCATATGCACTGACACAGTAGGTACCCACGGATTTCCCCTCTCTGACCCACACACAGTACAATGGATGCCAAACATTACACTACCTGTGCTCAGCCATGTATAAGAGGTGCACTGTGTGCATCTGACATAGGCAGCCCTCCAGCACTGTCCTCAGGTCCAGAACACCCCCAGGGTACGTCTATCGACCTAACAATTGGTGGTTGTATTAGAATGTGTATTTTCCCATTGCTATGGTATGAATGTGAGCATACAAGAGACTTTGGTGGCCGAATGTTACGGCAGCAGACAGTACACGCCCATAGTGGCACCATGACATCTGTAGCACATACGGGGGTCACAATGGTAGCCAGTAGTACACAGGGTGTCCCAACCCACTGCAGATTATGGGCTGAACATCATGTGTGTCCGTACAGCCCACACACATCCCATGCAGCTGGACAGGTGTGGACCAGTACAGTCAAATGATATACAATGGCCTATGGATATGCCCAATGAATGACCCCAACCCCCAAAGACACAAACAGACTACAGCAGGCCAGGCAGTTTGATGTCGGTTGTGAAAGCTAGGACATCCAACACCACTATGCTGGTATTTAAAGCTGGGATCTGACGTACACTGGTATCCCTCCAACCAGCAATTTAGGTAGGTCCACACACTGACATGGAGTACCTGGCATACCAGTACAGCAGTGGCAGATGTGTACAACTGTCAGCTGTGCCCCACCATCCAACATACACATGTGAGAGCCATGTGCGCCACCCACGGTGCTGTGTAGGACTGTGGATGCGGTTGGATGTCCCCCCATGCTATGCAGACATGTAGCAACTGTCAATGCCACATGACCATTAGCTACCCTGCAGACACAGCATGACACCTGTCTGTGTAGAACGGAGGGGTCGGCAACACGGTACTGACTATCTGGGACATGTGACACATGCGATACAGCTGACCATATTTGGCATGCTCACACACATGACGGTATGACGGTAATGTCGGTCGACAACATGCGTAACAGTCATACTGGGCATGCTCACACACTGAAACACAGGACGGCCAGGCATGCATACACCAGTGGTCCGGACATATCTGCCAGTACATTGCTATACTGTTGGATGACTGAGCTGTATGGTGTGTGTGTAGTCTATTGTCTGTACATATGCCATGGTCTATTGTTAATTCACATGAGCTATGTGCGCAGTGTACTACTACCAGCATGTGAATAGGACGGTTCTTTGTTTGTGGACAGATCGACGCCTTTGGATATGGACTGGGTAAGGCACATTCCAGCAGGTGGGAGCACCTTATACCCATTTAGACTCCACATTTCTTTGACAGTGCACTACTGGCATACTGTAGACAAACACGCTTACAGCTGCTCGCTCACCGACATTTGTGCTTACATTTGTCACTCACGCTGGGTGTGTGCGATCCCTTGTGATGCATATCACATCGGACTACATGACTACAGTATTGGGTATGTCTAACCATTTGGCGATGGCAGGCATTCGACTGAACGGACTCGGCGGCCTGCCCAGTGATGTAATCGTATTATATGCGTGTTCCTCACACGATCTGCTCCCATCTGCCTGATACATGGGAACCGATACTCTGCAATGCTGACATGTGAATGCTATTTTGTTAACGCAGCTGTCCGACAAGTCATGCTACCGCCTACCTACTGTACATTTTCCACCTTTCAGATTGCACGATGGGAGACTATAGGAGTAACACCTTTCCCACTTTGCATGGGACAGTCCCTCATTAGGCATATGTCATGTGACAATAATCTAGCCATTGCAACTGTCCTGATTAGGGGACATTTTCATATTCTACGTGTCTGTAGTGGTTGCTTGTTACAGGTCTTGTATACCTGACACATCGATATGTTATATGTAGTAGCATAAGCAACTTTACTGCTGCTAGACTAAGCTTTGAGTTGTGCTGATATGCATATTTCTGTACTATGCATGGCTGTAGGTATGTTCTGCCCTGGTACATCTGGCATTTCTACAGAGCAGGTCCCACTTTGGCCATTCAGAATGGTGGCGGCCCTATAGATCCTATATGTGGAGCTATCACATGTGTCAAGGCAAAACATACCCACAGCTAGTAGTAAACTGACTACTTCAATGGTTTGCATACGTTAAGGTTATTCTTGTAGCATTATAATTGTTAATACTGATTCCTATTACATGTAGCTGTTTCTGATACAACAAATTAATTTCTGACACCACTACACACAATATATGGCCTCCTTTCCCGAACTCACAGGCCATGTGCCATAACATTCATTTTGTAGGACACAACTGCCCAGATGGGTGTGTCCCTCAAAGGCGTACGGGTGGTAAACCTCATCTATTATGCTATCATCTACCTAAGGTGATCAGCAAATTATGCACTTTCCTTCACTGGCACACCTCACATACCAATGGGGGAGAATGAACACTGTATCAGGAACACTGCATAACACCCTGTGGGACACATTTAGATGATTGGTTCTATTAACCAGACACAGACAGTCACAGAGCATATGCATTCATTCACATTTGTCGAGGTACATGCTGTTTATGACTCATACATGTTGTCATTTGTCATTACCTGTATTCCGCCACCTGTCCACCTAATATCAATAGTTCTGGAAGTGTTTATTTGGACTTTGTTACATTCTGATTCATAACTATGGACGTCCATGCTAATCGGGTGCACGGCACTGATTTGGTCTCTATGTATTCCCCCGATGGTTTACAGACTATACGGTTGATGTGCTCTTCAGGATGGGAGGTATAGGCATCTGCTATGCCCACATAGGAATAACAATGACTTCCACTGGGCAGGCCTACTACATCTCTGCCAACCAGCACCTGCTCACTTAAGCCCATTATTGCATACCCATGGTTCACCTACCTGGCACCCCTCTACAGCACTCAAGAGAACTACTTACTGTGAGCACAGCTGGCTTATGAGCACACCCCTACACATTGCCCAGTCTCCCCATCTCGGGACACATGTCGTACGTTTTGTCAGCCCATGTGTTATTATTTTTTTTCTTTTATTTAACATTTGTTGACCGGGATAGTCCGACTAGGTTCAACAGAGCCTGTTTTCAGCAGAGGCCCGGGGAGAAATGCTCCAGATGCATGTTTTTGGAACATGCACAACCTACTGTTCCATGTACAGCTACATCCTGCTTGTGTCAATGACTACAGGCTGCCGGTATAGTGAATTTTTCGTGTCCCGCAAGGGACACCGTTATCCATGTTTAAAGTGTAGACCTTGCAGACCTCTCCCACTGGTACTTTCCTGCTGGTGGTTTGGAATGCAGCGGTGTATTTACCTTTATTGCATGCCTGTATGTCTGACCAGCCTAGCTGGTCAGTGTGGGAGGTAAAAATTTTATTTATTGGACCTCCCAGTAACATATGCCCGGTCTGAACATATGTTACCCCTAATTGCTGTAAAGTAACCTAGTTATGTACATGTGTATATCTACAATGACATACATATTTGTTTTGTGTGTATGTGTATATATCAATACCTGTTGTATGTGTATACATTCCTATCTATCTATATATATATATATATATATATATATATATATATATATATATATATATATATATATATATATATATATATATATATATATATATATATATATATATGTGTGTATATCTTTGTGTGTATGTATATATATATATATATATATATATATATATATATATATATATACACATATATATCTGTATACATATATATATATATATATATATATATATATATATATGTGTGTGTGTGTGTGTGTGTGTGTGTATATCAATATATATATCTACATGTATATATATTTTTATCTATATATACTGTGTGTCCATTAACCAATACATTTCCCAGACATAGACACTTACACATGCGTATTGGGTTTCATCTCTGCTTCAACAGCATACTATTGCCTTAGTCATTATGACACCGACACTTCACTCCGGTGAACTTGTGATCAGTATACTGCACGTTATACAGCGGACAGATGTCACACGTTTTTCATGTCTGGGGTACCGCTGATAAGTGTGATGTGATACAGTGTAATTCGACCTATTACTCATATGCGCAGCATATTATTCCTGCTACTGTGTTTGCTTCTGTGCACATTCATATTATTAATGTTAATAGAATGAGTACTTGTGTTACAGAGATTGTACGTCAACATATTGATGTCTGCATGTATTTGTGCCTTTCTGCTTTTCCCGGTTTGGGGTTGTCACAGCAGAACTCCATTCCGCTCATGGCTGGCAGATAGGTTTTACGTTCTGGGCTGCTAGCCCTGATGCACAACCTCCGACGATGGTACTCCCATTCACACATGTCTCCACCCAGACGACGGTCTATCTGGGAATCGCACCTACGTACTAGCTGACCTCCACGGGCCACTCCATTGCAACCGGCGCAACACACCCTAGCACTCCTGTGTCCATAATCGCATATCCATAGTTTCTCCAGCACACCTGTGTAGAGTTTCCACGCATAACAGCCATTATCCACCTGATATCACAGCCATGACACACCTTTACACATTGCTCTCTCCGGAGCATAGGAGCCCTACACACATTTTGTACCACCTCTTGTATTCACTGGGTCTCCCCCATTCATATTTGCACACACGTGCCTTTCCTGGTGTTATGGATTACGAACGATTTGCAGATTACAAGTGCAGGTGGTCAAAACATGAACTACATTCCGTCTGTGTATAATGTTGACGTAGCATGTCAACGATGTTATGGCTACTGGTATAACTCTGCCTCTGGTGTGCATAGCGGTGCTCTACTCACTCTTGTGCAGCTTTATCTGACATACGCTGCGAGCACTTTATAATACCTTACTTGCTCTAGATTCCCTTCACAACCCTTATGTTTGCTTTCGTCTTTTGGCATTCATTCTCATAGATATATATATATATATATATATATATATATATATATATATATATATGAATTGCATATTTCTTTTATGTCTGTGGATATTTATCTATACACACATCTGTCTATCTATCTATCTATCTATCTATCTATCTATCTATATATACAAAAGTTACAGCTGTACAAGACAACATACATTTGCTATGCTACAAGCTGCTTGCACCCGCACAGACACACTTGCATCTACTTATTGTGAGTTACATATGTTTATTGCCACTTCTTTGTGATTACATGTGCATTATTCCTTATGAAAGAATCACTTTGATTGATGGAATCCGGTTAAAGGCCCCATGCGAGACATGTGGTCACCTTTACATTTATAAATGTTGGCTTTACAGCACAGAGGCATTCATTACACAATTAATTAATATGTGTTGTAGTCTTACTTGAACCGGGAATGCCTTTACATTAGGTGGATGCTCTAACCACTACACTATTGTTGTTCTGCCTCATTTATATGTATACCCATGGTTCATAGCTACTCTGACATATGCCTCACCGCTTCAATTACACAGCAGGCATCCATTCTCCTGCTGGGAAAACCACAGTACTACACTTCCGACATTCCCTATTTCCTACTGCTCTGGACCCGTGCTGCATGTCTACTCACTCCAAGGATATTCAGAACTCCTACACTTATAGTCCTCACACATAGATGTGTTTGATTGGCAGGGTGTTTATGTGCTTGTCTGGGTTTAGACTTGTCTGACTGCTGACTGGAACTGCCCTGTACCTGTTCAAATATTAGATGTAACACATGGACAGAGTTAGTCCAGATTTTTAACATTTTACCTGTGTTTACAGATGAGGTGTTTAGGCACCTCTAACCACATTGGTAGGTCAGCACTACATAATATAAGATGGGGAGTGGTTCTATGTGTTTCCCTTCACATTTGACTGTTTCATACATTTATATATATGATGAATATTATTCTGGACATCAGTTACAAATTCACTACAGATATACAATAGTCCTGTCAACAAATGTTACAGTTGGTTGGTGTACATATGTGTATGGACCTCTGTGATACTTGGGGACTAGTTTCTACAGTGACAGGGACAAGGCTATGACAAATCAGAGACAATCATGGACACTTCTACCATATTGGTACTATGAACTTGGACCGTGTTGACAGATTCATATTACTACTTATTTTCTGCAGTTAAATGCGTTTATTACTCTTAATTGTTGTAATTAGTCATTCTCATTCAACACCTTTCCTCCAAAGGTCAATGGCTTTGTGAGTGATTAAGAGGCTGGCCAGTTATTGTGCGAATGCTCTGACCATTGGTAGGGTTGACACATTGTCATATGTACAGGTTGGGATATATTCCGGGGACACCAGATTGTTTAGGCCAACACATACCCATGGTCAGTGCAGGTTTAGAACATTCATTATTTTCCTAGCTGAGAGCCTATACCTTTAGCACTTTAGTTGTTAGTCTGTTTCTTGTACGAATTATGTATTTTCTATCCTGACATGACTGCTTTAGGCAACTGTTACATGCAGTATGGTGCATAGTTATTTCCAACAATCACAGGACATTTGACATTGTATCATTGTTGGTCAGGACACACCTACCCACACAGTGACCGTCCCTCACACAGTGGATCAGGGGGTATCCTGTTTACGTCAGTGCCTTCCTCACCCTATTTCCAAGTGCCACTATGTGAATGTGTACAGTATATTCTCTCGATTATTCATGTGGGGACACGTGCGTCATGAGCAGGTGTTTGATCCTGGGTAGTAGGTTCTGCATGACTGTCTAGGGCTGGACAGTCTCGTGCACCACTACTGCACATTCAAGCTTGTGTCCAGATGTCTACAGGACTGGTCATCGTGTCTTGATACCCATTCTGATGTTTACACAAGTTACTTATCCCATGAGGGATATCCAAAAATTTAACAAGACCAATACCGACCATTCTTTTGGCTTTACGAAAATGTGTTGGGGGTTTTACATGCAAGGGATACATAGTTTGCAATCCTGAAACTGCCTAGGGTGACACTGCCTACTACATATGAGTAGTGGTCATTATGTGTAGATGTGGCTGTGCCAAGCTAGTAGGCCGAGTATGGCTGGATTTGGTGGACGTTCAGGTATGGGGGCAGGTTGCGTGCTGTGGAGGGGTTGATGGGTATTCCATTATGCATCCAGGTGTGTTGCATTTGAATGGGCCAGTTCCATGAGGACCAATCTGTGGGTATGTGCCGGTGACATTTCTGTACATTTATATCGCACATTTTAATATTCATATGTTTGTGGGATTGTGTTCTACAGTATGGCCTGTCAGGTTGTATTGCAGATGTGTATACATGTTCTTTGTGTTTCTTTCTGATTCACCCGCTGCTCCCTCATACACCTCCAGTTCACCTATTCTGCATACGACACAGTCTCGACTTTGAGGATTATACTATTACCCATCCCCCCACACACATATTCCTGACACTCCATCCATCACTGCTTTGGTTGATGGCCCATGACACGGTCAAGGTAACACATTGCATACACTACATATGTCAGGTACCTGTATGGTTGTGTGGACTACCCTGGCATGTTTCACCTTCCACATGCTATGCATCACGCACATAGGTACACGCCCATACTTAACTTTCATGACATGGTTGGTACGCCTGGGTAATACCCATTCAACTGTGACACATCCTGACAAGTACGGCTTGGACCGCATAGGTGCAGAATTTGGCCGACTGCTCTGATCATTGGTAGTGTGCCACCTTTTCCTATGTCCAGGATGGGATATATTCTGGACACATATCCGATTGTACTGGACAACACATACCCACAGTCAATGCAATGGATAATACTGTTCCTTTAAGCCTACATGTTGGCTTATTGTTTTAGCAGTTTATATGCTCCTTCTGTTTTGTTTTCTTGCTTATTCTATTTCTTGTCACATATGGTATGTTAAATAAGGACATACCTATTGTATGTGACTATTACATGTGTTGTGAGATATAATTCTGTCATACGGTCGCTAGATATTTACATTTATCATGGTTTTGTTATGGACACATCTTCCCAGTTGTGTACTCTCCCTCACAATGTGGGAGAGCTGGTGACCCTGACCATTGGGCTGGACGTAGTTATTGGCGGTGCACTAACATGATGTGTTTCACTTCCACTTGGTATAACTATCTACACTGCATTGGACTACGGGCACATGGTTTTCAATGTCATTTGTTCGAGGGATAGGAACCCGTTATTCCCTACCATGCATTTGTGTTTGCTTCTTCATTTTGTGTTCACAGGAACTGTCTTGCATGCTTTGCATACGTTTCAGTATCCACGGACACTGACAGATGTGATTACTATTGCATGCGAATTGTTATATGCAAGCATTTTAGGTTGCACGTCGACAGCTGACATTTCCACGCCTCCGTGCAGCACTTTGACACGCCCTATGCACTTGCGCTTGTTTCCTATGCACGTGGCTGTGGCGGCAGCATGCATTCATTAATATGCATTTGGCGCTACTGCGCCATCTTCACACCAGACAGTCGGTGCAAGCCTAATGCCGGCCTTGCGCCGAACTTCATTAATCCTGGGGAGTGTACCTGCAAGCTAAACTGTTAACACAGAATGACATTATGAAATTAAATGTTACTTTATATGTAAGTCAGTGTACCTGCAAGCTAAACTACTGTTAACACAGAATTACATTATGAAATGTAATGTTACTTTGTTACTTTATATGTAAGTCAGTGTACCTGCAAGTTAAACTGTTAACACAGAATTACATTATGAAATGTAATGTTACTTTATATGTAAGTCAGTGTACCTGCAAGCTAAACTGTTAGCACAGAATGACATTATGAAATGCAATGTCACTTTATATGTAAGTCAGTGTACCTGCAAGCTAAACTGTTAACACAGAATGACGTTATGAAATGTAATGTTACTTTATATGTAAGTCAGTGTACCTGCAAGCTAAACTGTTAGCACAGAATGACATTATGAAATGCAATGTCACTTTATATGTAAGTCAGTGTACCTGCAAGCTAAACTGTTAACACAGAATTACATTATGAAATGTAATGTTACTTTGTTACTTTATATGTAAGTCAGTGCACCTGCAAGCTAAACTTTTAACACAGAATTACATTTTCTATCGTTCATGCATGTGTTTGATTTAAGAACTCCAAATTAGATACAAGGAGAAGTTAATTGAGTTATAAAGCTAGACCAAAGCCAAAGGGTAGCCTTTCAAATAATAAAATTTCCCCTTCAGGGTTCTATATAATCAACAAATGGATAAAAATGGATACAACTGCATATCTTCAAATAAAAAAATGCTCTTCCTTGATTATGTTTTAATGGTTCATTTGCACCAAAATGTTTATTCTTATGTTACAAGGAGGTATCCATTCACTAGTAAACTACAAGTTACAGGACTTCCAGTTCTAGATTCAACACTTAGATATTCAAAATACTTTCTAAGTATGTCATCCTTGCGGAACTCATTTGATAGTATATGATTTTAATGAGAAATCCAGATATTATAATGCAGCCAGTGAAAATAGTTATTTCCATTTCAAGCTTCCAGTAATAATAAACATAGTTGGAAAAATAAATGTTATTAATGACAGAGATTCTGTCTTACATTTTTTGCTATAATTCTTTTTTTCATTGTCAGTTGCATTGCTGAGTGAGGATTAAAGAATTCTGTTTATTTCAACATTTGCTTTTTTGTTTACAGCAAATTGCACAAAGTCCTTACAGCCTTCTTGACCATGAGAGTACAGTTTCTCTTTCTATAACAAGAGAAGAGTTTAGGAATATTTGAAATGCTGTAGCTTTTATATGTAAAACATCCATGTCATTCAAGCCAAAAGGTCCAATCAATGTGGCACATGAGATACTAGAGTTGCAGTTATGCACCACACTGGGTTATTATGGGCTGTCATTAGCATAGCTTTACTGAGTTGCCTTCTGCAGATAATTATGGAGTCCTTATACAGTATGTTTTCAGTAAATGCTGGGTAAAAATCTGCACCACAAAAAAAAAAAAAGTTTGACCTGAGAAACTGAATGTCTGCATTTTTCTAGGCTCTTTAGTATTAATGTAAGTCATGCAGATAGTAGAGGGAGTCAGTGATATCATTAAATAGCAATTAACTATTAAATCAGATCCCAACACTTTAATAGGAACTAACATGCCAAGACATTCCTTTGATGGGCATGGATAAGTAACATAAAATATTGGAAGACCATTTTAAAAATGTAACTTCAAGTTACTCATTGTCTTCTGCAGGCTAGATGTATCAGTTGAATATCTAGACATCAAAATTAGGAACTACTTACTGTTACTTGCAATGTCATGAAAAACTGAATCTTTTATTCATCTAGGAAAATTCTTTAATATACATCTCCACGTGTGTGTGTGTGTGTGTGTGTGTGTGTGTGTGTGTGTGTGTGTGTGTGGCATCTATAAAAATTTCGCTTTGATTTATAAAATGTTGACCTTATTTTACCTCTTAGACTGATAAATTCATTCTTTCAGTTGGTGCAGTCTATTATTTAGGGAGTTTTTGCATCACTGGAGTATCAT
>NC_056749.1:713119156-713251656 GCF_019279795.1 Protopterus annectens
ACCAGTAATTGTAAACTGTTAGTTTCAAGAAGTGGTAGTGAATATCTTTTATATTGGAGAAATGATCTGATCCTCAGTAATCAAAGAACAGAATAAAGAGAGTAATCACATTGGATGGGCATACCTGCGCTAACCTGGCCAGTCACAACACAAGAACGATCCTGCCTCCCCTGACTGGCATTCCCATTTTGTCAGACAACACGGTGACATGTAGGGTTGCCTCCTTTTCTTCGTGCCATTTTATAACAAACAAGCTCCACCCCATGCATAATCTAGAGCCACACATTCCTTAACAAGTCACACCCCCTTTAACTAACCATGCCCATCAGCACAAGTCAACACATGGAAATATACAATGAATCAGAAATAAGTTCAAACAACAATATGTTAAGTAAACAACTTTATTTAGCAGTAATTTGTTTTCAAAGTATTAGCCTTTTAAATGTTCTCTGCAGACAACACTACATCCAAATCACACCATACTTAAGATGAAAGACAAACAAGTATGGGAAAACAATATAAAATCATGGTCCCACATTATTCGTTTTATAGAATAAGTGAAATAAATCATAGTCTTCTGTTATCATTTTCAATACAATGTTTTCCAGCAAGAGCTGGCCACTTAGTATGGTCTCTACTTATATTATTTGAAACAAAATTTTGCATTTGATCTTGCAGCCTCTAGTTAGTTACCTTTAAGAATGCATAAAAAATGTTTATAATATGTCTAGCCATAGTACTGGCACTGCAGAAACTTCAGCCCTATGTATAAGGAAGGAAATTCACTATGGTTACAGACCACAATCCCTTAACATGGCAACATCAAGCCAGCCAGCAAAATGCCAAGTTATTAAGGTGGAGTCTAGTGTTGCAGGCATATCACATGACAGTGCAGTACTATAGTGGGGTGAGCAATGCCAATGCAGATAAGCTGTCAAGACAGGGTTCACTTTAATCTGTTCCAAGACAGGCCCATTTCTCTTAAGCAATGTTTTTCCAGGGTCACTTGAAAAACTAGCTGGAGTCTTCAAAGGGGGGAGAGATGTGATGATATGAGGTAGTGCCATCTGTGCCGTGGAGAGTAGGACAGTCCATGTGTAATGTATGCCAGCATAGCTAGCTGGAGTTTTGTAAATAATTTTATGTCATATGACTATAACACTGATTCGTACAGATGCTTGTCTTAAACATGTATCTGTAAAGTTGCTTGTGTTAAAAATGCAGCAACAGTGGGTCCTGCTGGACAGAAAAGAGATATTCCTGTATTATTATAACTGATTAAATGTATATGTTTTAACAGAGAATTCTGGAAGGGAAGAGATTAATCTCAGTCTAGCAAATTTTAAAAAAAAGTTGAAAATGAAATGAGTTGGTATAGGCCATAAATATTTTATGTTACAGGTTTGATTGCAGCCAGAGACAAAAATGTCTGGGAAAACTAGGACTAGGAATCTTACTATATTGTCCTTAGGGGTGATCTGATTGCTACCTTGGAAGTGTGGAATATTTTGAAATTGTTTTATAGCTTTCAGATGTTGCAACAGATCATAGTAAATCTCTGGGTGTGTATTGTATTAGAGTCAGATGACCAGATGTGATGCTACTCTATAACCAGCCACATAAATAATTCTTTAGATATTAGTGAGAGATATGACAGAACTCTCACAGCAGCACTTTGTCTTCCAGAACCTGACAGGAATGATCTCTCAGTGATATCTCACACAGCCTCATGCCTCATCTTGCCTTTCTGTAGTAAGCAACTCTTCACTTATCATCTTGCATTGCTGTCGTAAGCAACTTAAGTATGGAATAGTAATTCTTTAGTCATTCAGGAAAATACAGTGAGATTAGTTAAGTATTGTGTTTTTGCATCTGTGTGAATTTATCCAACTGTGTCATTTCTATATCACCTGTAACTAGATATCCAGTAATTTCATGTTTTCTATTTTATTATTTATTATTAAATATTTGTATACCTTTCATTGTGGCTGGTCATTTAGAGAACATTTTTAACATCTTAAGAGTACTTATGCTTATTTTAGTGACATTGTGGCCGCTCCTGAAATTCTTGATGCATTGGTCAAACTCTACCATGTGTATTACTATTAGTTTTACCCAGTATAATTGGTTACCCTTGTAAGAGCCCCAGAGTAGCTGATTGATGGCAGCATAATTACCCTATAGTCTGGGCAGCGGGGGCACAGCTGGTAAATCTGTGCCAGCATTTTGCAGGTGTGTGTGTGTGTGTGTGTGTGTGTGTGTGTGTGTGTGTGTGTGTGTGTGTGTGTGTGTGGGTGTGTGTGTGTGTGAAAGTTAATATCCAAGCGTGTGTGTCAGACACTTGGAATAGGGACACAGTGCTCCAAAAGATCAAAATGGTCAGTGTGGAGTCTTGTTTTGGGCCTGGAGAGAGACAGAGAGAGTCCAAGCACAGGTCTGAGTGTGCTCCCTGTGTGCTCATAAGGGAAAATGTGCTTGGTGCAAAGTGCTGCATCTGAAAATAATACGTGTATCCATTTTTGCTCTTAGTGGACATGCCTCACTGGTGTCAATGGTGAGTATTGAAGATCCTTGATTACTGGCCCAGAGTAGGGACTTTCAGAGTCTTGTGTTACAGTTTTAAATACAATGGAGTTTTCCAGCAAGAGGCAGCCACTTAGTATTTCCTTTACTTATATTTAAAACTAAGTTTTACATTTGATCTCAGCAGCCTCTAGCTGGCTACCTTTAAGAATGCATAAAATTGTGAGCAACTCATATTAAAATTTAACTTAAACTGTAAATCATTCTTGACAAGAGACACAAGCAGTCTGATTCTTGTACAAGTCTATGCATTCCGCAAAAGTGAAAAAAAAATCTTTCCACGAAGTTATTGCTGGGAGAAATTGAAAGGACAGACTGCACCAGTCTGTAAAGTGTTTTGCAGTATGGAGCTTCTGCTAATAAAAAAAGTCACCCAGCAATCAGTTGCAGACTTCTCTGGCATCTGTTATGAGGGCTGGCAGTGGAGTAGTTAAGTGCAGTAGACTCAGTAGTGTGCATGAGTGACCACATCCATTATGAAAATATCTGCAACCGTGCAGACACAGTTGGAGGCCGAAGACATGCATAGCTTCAAAATGGCTATTATCAAAGTCAAATGACTTCTGCAGGTACGAAAGGGCTTAAGTATAAAAATTGCAGAAGTGCCTATAGCCCTGCTGTGACACAGCTGAAGTAAAGTGCTTTAAAGCAGATGAAGCTTGAGTGCCAAAGAAGTGTCCATCTAGCCTTCTCTGCACCTCATCTATAAGACTCATCATCACTGTGTACAACTCTGGGGCAAAGAATGTATTCATTTCATACTTTGCAACAGACTTGTGGAATGTTCACAGGATGTAGTGCATGAAGTGTACGTAGCACTCTGTCGCTGAGATATTCTCACAGATGCCATCCCATCAGGGTCCACAAATCTCCAGATGAGGGGGCAATGCTCATTAGGCTTTTGACTAATGAAGTAGCATTTAGTAGCTGGCCAGCGTTCTACCAGCCATACCACATATGAGAACAAAGACAGCCACCTTGTGTCAACATGGTACGTGACCTCCTTAAAGTCTTGGTCTAGGAAAGATTTTTTTTTTGCAGATATTGACAAATCTGTGCAATATTCTCAAACAAACACCCTCACACATTATCTCTCGAAGCATCCTAGCTAACATAACCTCTCCTAATAAATGCTTATGATACATAGTGACAAATATGAGTTGGATTTCATGGCTAAGATTATAAAGGCCCTGGTGGTCATCAGCGTTTTATATAACTATGAACTTTCAAAACCAGCATCTCCACATCATACCTTGCAAGGCCTTGCTGGCATGTTTTGTGCAGTTATCTATTAAGTGTCACATGCAGTTTGCCTGAATGGTGTGATGCACCTCTCCTTTCAGATGTTTAAAAGCAGACATTCATTTTTCATAATTAACTAAGGCATAGGCTGCAGCATGGCTAGACAAGTTTTGTATTTTTAGTCATTTCTGCATGTGGATGTCCATTATTCTTGAAAAGATGAACTCAGCACTTTTGTTATATACTCATAGAAATCCAGAAGATTCTGCTGTGTACCTTGGGTGCAAACGAAGTGCTGAATAGCCATGGGGAAACATTTTTTCTCTTCTCTTTACTGGATGCATCTGACCCTAGTAAGAACAAGAAGTACCACGTTCCTGCAGAACGAGCCTTCTGACTGAGGTGCAAGTATATTTATTTCAATGAAATCAGCTTTTGTCTTC
Source organism: Protopterus annectens (assembly GCF_019279795.1). Lineage (NCBI taxonomy): Eukaryota > Metazoa > Chordata > Ceratodontiformes > Protopteridae > Protopterus > Protopterus annectens. The sequence goes on from NC_056749.1 coordinate 713,123,425, forward strand.
CACAGCTGAATTTTGAAGCCATAATAAAGTCGGGATAAAGTGTCTGCACCAGTGTACCACCACACACCATGGATCTATATGCATGAGTGATTGTGTCTCATGCCACGATCAACTGCTGTCACTTTGGAAGCTACACTAGTTGCACTATGTGACTGAATGCACTTTGTCATTGTAAAATTATCCTTCAGGATCTGAAGGCTTTGCTGATGCTTACCTCACTTCTGGAGGCTTTTCAGTACATTTTCTGCATCCAACTGAATAGTAAAGTTTATAGGTTAACTACTACGCTAGTTGGCCTTGTGGGCCATTTTAAGCCTAGTCAAGTTTCCACACCAAAGGTGAGCGTCAAAACCTTTACCTTGTGTTTGCAAGGCAAACACCCTAACCCTTATACCAGTCCCCAAATCTGTTTCATAGGATGAGCACTTGGCCATGGCATCTGCATTTGGAACAGATAACACCCATGAATAACTTTGCTTCCAAGCCTCATTGTTGAAGCATTGAGTGTTTACTTATTTTTGTAAATTATAATATGTAGAACATGTGGAGCTTTTCTCCCCAGGCCTCCACTGAAAAAGGGCTACGTAGCTCAGTTGGACAAACCCGGTCAACAAATGAAAAATAAAATAAACAAATAATTAAATTATAAGTGCAGAATGCTTTTAACTTCTTAGAAGACATCGGGCTGCTTCCATCCTCTTTGCTGATCTAGTGACCTTTTCAAAAACATGATTATTGCATGATCCTTGCTCAGCACCACTGCAGTAAATGAAAATAGATATTAATACCAATCCAGGCAATACAGTGACATGACCAGCAACAGGCAGAGATACTGGCTCACATCCTGGAAGTTGGAACTCTCCAAATTTTTAGTGCACCTTGATGTATTGCAAGCTATAAGGAAAGAAATACAATCTGTGGGTGTAAGAGGACATACAGAATCTACCAGAAAAAAATTACAGTAGAGGTCAAGCAATGTGAGGCTGGAAAAGTAACTCCTGTACCAGAGTGACATTCTGTAGCCATTACATAAATGAACCTGCTGGCACAGACAGGAAGAGATGCAGAACTCACACAGAAAAAATAACGATAACCAGAACAGTCAACCAATAAACACTGAAATAATTGCAGTTCTAGTAAAACAGCATCCACAGATTCAGCACCAGCACTTCCAAAGCACTCCACAGGTCACAAAATTCCACAACGTTTATTGCATAAAATACACTTGATAAAAGTTAAGCGCTTTCATCTTACATCTAAGACTTCATCAGAACATTGATTCAAACATAAATTAATCAATTTATAGTCCCTTCTCCCATCACATGATTTAAATACTACATAATCAAAATGCATATTTAAAGTGCTAGTGCTCCACTTAATTCTTTCCCTTTCCTACTGACTTTTATTTCTCATATTAATACATTTTAAAAAAAACTTTTTAAAAAAAAACACTGTTAAAATTCTACTATTACTCTGTACATGTTTACACATTTTTAAAAAACAATTGTAACTTCAGATGTGTGAGATGTTTAATTTATAACAGGGGCTTTACAGATATATATTCATTTATTCCAGGATATACAGATGCATTGAGCTGTATCTGCCACCTGGTTTCTTTCTCCCCTACTATTTTTTTAATGTCCCCTCCCCTCCTGTTGGGTTTGATTATTTCTAAAATACCAAAATGAAAAGTATTACATTTTTCATTCTCCTTAATATGTTTCCATAAAGCATTTTTATCATCATGTTTCTTGATACAATACAGATGGTCGTATATTCTATTGCGTAGACATCTGATAGTCTTACCTACGTAAAAACATGCACACTGTGTGCATTTAGCTAAATATATTAGGTACTTAGACCTACAATTCCCTTCCTTAAACCTTATAACAGTGTTGTTATAGTTTTCTAACCTAATGCTGGAACTGTTCAAAATTCACACTATCCTATTGAAATCTGGTAATTATAGTATTTCATCCTTAAATGAAGTTAACATTGGATATCACAAAATTAACCTATATTTAGAGGATCTATTGTTAAAAAATAGAATAGACCAGGACTTATATAAATTCTTAAAAGTTGATAGTCCAATAATTAGTATTATAGTAGGAATACCGAAAATCCATAAAAATTCCCATGACCCCCCCTTTAGGCCTATTATATTGGGAAGTGAATCCAAGTCTTTCCCATTCGGGAAAGTTATAGATAAATGGCTAGAAATAAATAGAATGAAGAAATAATCAAACCCAATAGGAGGGGAGGGGACATTAAAAAAATAGTAGGGGAGAAAGAAACCAGGTGGCAGATACAGCTCAATGCATCTGTCTATCCTGGAATAAATGAATATATATCTGTAAAGCCTCTGTTATAAATTAAACATCTCACACATCTGAAGTTACAATTGTTTTAAAAATGTGTAAACATGTACAGAGTAATAGTAGAATTTTAACAGTGTTTTTTTAAAAAAAGTTTTTTTAAAAAAGTTTTTTAAAATGTATTAATATGAGAAATAAAAGTCAGTAGGAAAGGGAAAGAATTAAGTGGGGCACTAGCACTTTAAATATGCATTTTGATTATGTAGTATTTAAATCATGTGATGGGAGAAGGGACTATAAATTGATTAATTTATGTTTGAATCAATGTTCTGATGAAGTCTTAGATGTAAGATGAAAGCGCTTAACTTTTATCAAGTGTATTTTATGCAATAAACGTGGAATTTTGTGACCTGTGGAGTGCTTTGGAAGTGCTGGTGCTGAATCTGTGGATGCTGTTTTACTAGAACTGCAATTATTTCAGAACTCACACAGAAGGCATCCAGCAGAGATTAAACCTGAAAATAAAGCACTGAAGTGGCAATGGTAACTACTGTGCCAATCTGAGAGTCTTAATTGTTACACAGATGAACCTGACACAAACATACAGACCCTGCACAGAAGTTATCCAGCCAAGAATAAACTCTGGACACCATGCATGACAATAATTAAGGTCAGACATGAAATACATGCTAGCTCAGCAACCGTAATCCCCTCAGCAAAAATAATCCCCTTGGCACTAGTTTAGGGAACAACTATTGCAATGCAGTATTACAATAATACACTGCATATTAGGACTTTCACAATCTTTCAACCTGTTTCTCAGAAGAACAATGCACTCAATAACAATTCTGTGAAAGACATTATCCCAAAAAGAAAAATCACAGCATTACCATGCCAAGTCAGTTACTCAGAAGCACATTGCAAACTCACGATTGTAATCCTGGGCTATTACAGGACATATGCCCTCCTCATGACAGCTTCATGAAGACACAAAACTGATAACATAACAGGTACTTTAGCTAGGAATATTGTGTAAGTTTTTATAATCCATCTGCTTCATCTTGCTTTATCACTCTAAATATACCCCCCCCCCCATTTAACAAGCCCAGTACCAATCCACAACTTCTTTTTCCTGTTTTTGCACACATGGGATCATGGGATCAGGGTGTCACTTCAATAGTGACAATCATCTAAAGCCAAGGTTTACATCGCCAGGCGGCTAGCCCTGCCACAGTAGTTCTTCCACACCACACATTCACACCTATGGCCAATTTATAGCATCCGATCCACCCAGTGCATGTCTTTGAAATGTGGGAGAAAACAGCAGCACCCAGAGGAACCCGCTACGGAGTAGAACCAGGGAACCTCTTGCTGGGAGGAAACAACACTATCCACTGCACAACCCACTTAATGCCCTATACTAAATGGAAATGCAAATACATTTTGTACTTCACATACTAAAACATCTACTAGCCTTTATGCTTCCTACACTGACTGAAACTACCACATATATAGTCCACACAAAATCTATAATGCCTTTTATACTTCATGCTTTTATGAGGCATTGCCTGACTATTGTTGGCAATGGAAGTAATTTTATAAACACTCACATGACAGTCTGATTTGATTAAATTACCACAGAGTCAAAAATAATGGAAGGACAAAGGCTCAAAACCAGGGAGATTTTAAATATTGCTGTTACAAACTTAGAAAGTTAATAGAACAGGTTTTGCATCAACATTTTCTGATTGGCAGCTGAACTATCTATCATTTAATGACTTCAAACCTAAACGATTTACCAGAAATACATACATTTTACAAAGTTGATATTGAAGCAAAAATCTGGAGATTATATGACAAAGTGGGCAGCATCAGCATGCCTCTCAACCTTTTAGCACAAGAAATCTGGAAAACAGCGACCATCATAGGACAACAAAGGCCTCAAATCATGGGCAGATGTTAATTATTACTCTTATTAACTTAGGAAGTTGCTAAGCCGCGGTGGTGCAGCGGTTAGTGTTGCTGCCTCACAGCAAGAGGTTCTCCAGTTCGATTCTCAGCTGGGGTGCCTTCTGTGTGGAGTCTGCATGTCCTCCCTGTGGTTGTGTGGGTTTCCTCTGGGTGCTCTGGTTTCATCCCAAAGACATGCTGTAGGTGGATTGGACACTCTAAATTGGCCCTAGGCATGAGTGTGTGCCTTCTGTGGAAGGTTGGGAGCTGGGCAGGCAACTCAACATTGTAAAACTCCACTGTCAGTCATGAGAAGAGAGGTGATCCACTGTGACGACCCCTAACTGGGAAAAGCCAGCAGAGGATTAACTTCGGAAGTTGCTCGAATAACATTTTTTGCTATGGGATGCATTTTATCAAGGATATGAAGTCTAAAAGTCAAATGTCTGTCATTATTTATGAACTTTGACCTCTCAACAAGAAATATGGAAAGCAGCAAACATAACAGGGGAATAAAGACCTAAAATAAGGGGCAAATTTTTATTATAAGCTCAGAAATTTGCTAGAAAAAAAAAAACAGGTTTTGTTTTATCATGCATTTCCTGATGGATAAAAATGTCTGAAACTCAATTACTTCAACCTTCTATAATTTACCAGGAAACTATGAATTCTGTGTGGGACAGATGACACATATGAAACAAAATCTGGGCATTTTGCAGACTTTCATAACTTACCTTCTTTGAATAGAGTGATTGTACCCCCCTTTACAAAATATCCAACAGTGTCTGTAGCAAAATTCAGTAAAAAGAATCTCAAGAAATGGTGTCCTGTGGCTGACTGGTGTCTTAAACTTTTGAAACCTCTTCTCCAAGTCTCAGGACTCCTTTGGAACTCTTATGGTGCAGCAGTGAGAAAGCTCAAGCAAGCAGGCTAGCTAGTAGTGGCAGCCCGAGGATGACTTCTGTTCAGCCAGCAGCAAAGCACAGCGACAATTCTTAAATTCTGCTTCCAAATTCCATCCCGTGATGACCGATCAATGATGGCAAAGCAAACTCAAACCTCCTGAAAAGAAAGCAGCTGCAGCATCAGAAATCAAATCTCAGCCACCTTTTGAAAACGGGTAAATAACTAGCCAAGAGCTCACTCTGCATTATTTCCATCCACTTCTTATAATAATATTGCTAGATTTGCAACTGGGTCAACCTACAGAACCCATCATTGCACTGAACCAACTACTAGTGGCCCATAAGATACTGTATCAACCTTCAAATACTCCCATACTCACTAACCTAATCACCCCCTACAAGAACCTAAACACCCTGCATTCATCAAATAAACTACTAGTCCAAATAAATAAAACAACAATCTGGCCGGTGACTCACTGTTCTCTAATGCAGTGGGTAAAACCTGGAACACCCTCCCCAATCACCTAACCTCCCCATTCACAGCTACCCTATTTAAAACCAAACTTAAACCATACCTTAAATCACACTGGTTATGCCCCTGTGCTAACCCGGGCTAACTCTACCACACTTGTCTCCTGACACTAATCTTCATACCAACATGAGCTAGTTAATCCTTTACTAACAATAATGTGGGTGACTTTACTGTCTAATAGTGTGCTATTTAAAAGTTAATCTTTTACTAACAATAATGTGTGTGTGACTTTACTGTCTAATAGTGTGCTATTTAAAAGTTAATCTTTTACTAACAATAATGTGGGTGACTTTACTGTCTAACAGTGTGCTATTTAAAAGTTAATCTTTTACTAACAATAATGTGGGTGACTTTACTGTCTAATAGTGTGCTATTTAAAAGTTAATCTTTTACTAACAATAATGTGGGTGACTTTACTGTCTAATAGTGTGCTATTTAAAAGTTAATCTTTTACTAACAATAATGTGTGTGTGACTTTACCATTTAATAGTGTGCTTTTAGTTTACATATTTTTACACATTTTTGTGTGTGACTTTACTGTTTAATAGTGTGCTTTTTGTTTACATATTGCTACACATTTTCGTATGTACATCCATAGCTGTCATATAATAGGATTCTCTTTACACATATGATAAAAGGCAATGAACTGTTATGATAGCCAAAACTTTGCAATGTACCTCTGTTTGGTAAATACTACTCTGAAGTGTGGAGCTTTTCTCCCCGGGCCTCCACTGAAAATGGACATATATCCAGTTGGACCAGCCCGGTCACAAATGTAAAATAAAAATAAATAAATAAACTTCTTGGCAATTTATCTTGTTGATTGTCTGTTTTCCAACACAGCAAGCCAATCAACATGAGGGTAATGTCACAGACTTTCACTAGAATAAAAAACATTCTGGTAAAAACATGAAATATCATTTTTTTCTGAAAATGCATGGATGTACTATTAAAAAAATGGCCAACTAGATACAATGGGAAAAATAGTGGGGTGGCAACTTTAGTGATAACAGTTCACACTCAAGGTTCTCCCATGTATAAATGGGGTACATATTACGTTGTTGAACTTCTAAAAGTTCAAATGCCATATGGTCAAACCCATAACGTGTTAACGGAGATCTCCGTTCAGTGCAGAAAGGGAAGATTTCCCTTTACTGCACTGTAGTGCGGTCTCAGAGTTGGTATGTATAAAGAGTGGGGGGTGTGGGCGGTGCAGCCTCTCATGTGATGGGTGCAGGGGGGCTATCCCCTCACTGTTTACAACTGTTAGATCATTTTTTTGTTTTTTATTTTTTTTTGTCATTTTCGAAATTTTTAAAGTTCGAACATATGGGTTCGACCATATAGCATTTGAAATTTTAAAGTTTTGATAACGTAATATGAACCCTAGAAATGGACATCAGCTTACTGCTATCTTCATTCCCTCACAAAGCACCAACTAGTGTAAGAAAAGAGTTCAGTATTCACTTTATCATCTTCACCTGTGAAGCTGCTACTTTTATTATGCTTGTAGAGTTTGGCACCACTCAAGTAACTGCCTCTACTGCTATTACTAAAATCCTGTCCATGTTTTCTAAAATTCCACCCCTTAATTACTAAGGGGATTACATGAACCTGGGGTATGATCTGGAATGCATAGGGTTTAAGGTGGTCCAGTAATCAGGAGTGAGCTACCCAAGGCAAAAAGTCCCTCATTTTTTATGAAAAAGCATTGGATATATAAGTAAGGAGACATACTCTCACTCTTACTTACCTTCATGAAATATTAAGCTGTTCTGTAAAAACCCTCAAGCAGATTTCTGAACTAAAAATCAAGGTTAGTAATGGAACCGAAGGAAAACCACATGGCAATGAAAGGAAAGGGAACATCTTACATGAAGACCTCCCAAAGTCAAGAGTACTAAAATGCCCTACAGATGTTGATCAAAACACCAAGTAAGATTATAGGCTCATAGGTTCATAGGTTGGTACTAGGCTATTGGCCCTAGGGCCTATACAAGCCTAGCCATAACAATTCCCTGGCTATTTCTTCTCAGAATATTTACTTCCTCAGTCCCCTGTCTAGCAGCCCAACTGACATTATCCCCGAGGTGAATTTCCTATCTCCCATCCAATTGTCAAGGTTCCTTTTGAAGAGGCCCAAAGAGGCGCTCAACTTGACATGTATGGACAGTTTATTCCAGAGTATGGGGAGTCTCTGGGTCAGGAAACTATCCCTCCAGCATGTTTTGTTCATTGTGATGACCAGGTCTAGATCCCTGGAGTGCGTGGCTCTAAGGGATTGAGATTTCTTTAAGTGTAGCATGTCCAACAGCTCTGAGTTTGACATGGCCTTGTATGTTAAGGAGAGATCGCCTCTGAGTAGACGATATGCAACAGAGTATAGCTGTTGTTCTTTTAGATGGTCAGTATAGGGCATCTGCTTTAGGCTTGTGATTCTTTTAGTGAGGTATTTCTGTGGTCTTTCCAGTTGTTGCAGATGTCTTGTGAGGTACATACCAAACAGGGCGTTGTACTCTATAATGGGTCTAATAAGGGATGAGTACAGTGGGGCAATGACCTCTTTTTTTTCTGGATTAAAACCCCTTAGTGATGAGGTGTGCCACATAGAAAGATTTCCTGACTGTTGTGATGATGTCCCTTATCACACTTTTGGTGTTTAGTGTACTGCCACTTATGTGGTAATTCATGGATACATATTTTTTCCCAAAGGGGATAACTATACATTTCTTGGCATTGAGCTTGAGCCCATGGCTCTGACACCAAGCATCTGTTTCTGTAAGGCCCTTTTGTAGAATATCCACATAATTTGGGGATTCAATAATGGCTTCCAGTTTGCAGTCATCTGCGAACTTTGTTAGCCAGAGTCCCTTAGTGCTGGCCTGTACTTCAGAGAAGTAGATGCCAAACAAGAGCAGTCCCAGGACTGAACCATGAGGTACTGCACGTGTCACTTGTCTGGAGCTGGATTTTGAGTTGGCTACTTTTACAGTGTGGGTTCTGTCAGTAAGCCAGTTGGCAACCCATCGAGTGACGTAGGGATTAATGCCCAACTTAGTAAGTTTGTCTATGATACCAGAGTGGGGGATGGTGTTTAAGGCCTTGGTGAGGTCCAGATAGGCTGTGTGGACCACCTTGATCTCATCCATGGCTCTGGGGACTGATTCAAAGAAGTCATTCAGGTTGAGGAGACAAGATCGGCCCTTTACGAAATCAAACTGGGTGGGGTCCAGTGTTTGCAGGTTGCCAATGTCTTTGTTTATAAGTTCCATGATAATGCATTCCATGGCTTTGCAAATCAGGCTCGTCAGACTGATGGGATGATAGTTCCTGGGATCCAAGGTGGATCCCCCCTTGTGGGGTGGGATAACTGTAGCTGTGCACCACTCATTGGGCACGAAGCCTGAGATAAGGCTATGATTAAACATGACACTTAGGTGAGGTGTCAGTTCATTTTGTAGTTCATGTAGTACACAGCCTGGGATGTTGTCTGGTCTCATGGATGCTGTATTCTTAGCTTTGGAGAGTGCATTTTGTACCTGTGTGGCCATGATTACAGGGATTTGGCAATCTTTTGGTATTGAGATGGGCCCTTTAGGGGGTTTGAGGGTGGTGAGGTTGGCACTGAATTGATCTGCCAGGATATTGGCAATATCCTTGGGACCGGTATATTTAATGCCATTCTGTTGTAGCTCAGAGCAGATCTGAGTATTGTCATTTAGATTCTTGACATAACTATAGGATGCCTTGTGGTTGTCCTTGGAATCTTTGGCAATTTTATTTTCATAACTAGCTTTGGAGGATTTTATGAGGGATCTCAGCTTCTTACTGAGGCTGGTAAGGGAGTATTTTGCATCCTGGGATTTTCCTCTTTTCTGCAACAGTTTCTTGCTTCTGTTGTATAATTTGTTTATGGCAGGAGACCACCAGAATGGCTTCCTTTTTTTGGAGGAGAGCATCTTGGTTCTATTTTGAATGGCACAATTCATGCACGAGTGGATGTGCTCATACAGTTTCTTAGTGTAGGATTCAGGAGTCGAACTTTCAGTTCTTGTCTACATGGGTGTCATGAAGTTTGTCACTTCTGACTTCAGTAGCATGAAGTTGGCTTTGGAGAAGTTATTTATGGAGGTTTCCCTATTGGGGGTAGGGGTGGGATGTGGACGTCAAGGGTGATTAGCTTATGGTCAGACCAGACCAATGAGGGGGTGACCACTGGTGTGGAGCATCGGTCTTCCATGTTGGTAATGACCAGGTCTAAGATATATGAGCCCCCTGGTGGGACTATGGATTAGTTGATCCAGGGCGTTGGAATTTATGAATTCTAAGAACTGTTTGCAAAGGTGTTGGCACCCGAGTAGTTTTCCCAATTAATGACAGAGTAGTTGAAATCACCCAGTATTAGGGTATTTGGTTGTATCTTAATATTTTCCAGTATGTTTAGAAAGGTGTAGTGAGAAGCTTGGAGCATGGTGGGGGATATTTAGCAAACTACAATTTGGATTGCAGTTATACCTTGTGTTAGTTGCACCTGTAGAATTTCAGATGCATTGTGTTGGGCAGCTTGCCTGGAGGTGTGAATAGCCTTGGTGAATATGGACACTTCTCTGCCTTTATTGTTTCAGTCCTGGTCTGGTGGCTGAAAAGTGCGGTAAGAGTTGTAGCCTGGTATTGCAGGGGTGTTCTCTGGAACCTTGAACCAGGTCTCAGTTACTGCACAGATATCGATGTTCTCCATTTTTAGGAGTGTCTCGAGAGAGAGTGCATTTTGAGGTTTACACTTCTAGCATTGAGTAGCATTACCTTCAGAGTTTGCATGCTGATATCTGTTATGGTGGTGGTTTTGTCTTTTGAGCCTTGCCTAAAAAGGCACTATAGGGGTGGCAAGAGCCTTAGCCAGTAACCTGAATCCCAGGAGGAGCACAGATAGAAAACAAAACTAACTTATAGAATATGTTTCTCAAATAAATAACCTGCATGTAATTGGGCTGTAGGAAGGAAAAAAGGAAACAATACCCCCTACCTTGAATGCCAAAGAATTATAGGGCAATATCCCAGTCTGTCCTTCTTCCCTCTCACCTATTAGGCTGGACATGCCTCCAAAACAGGATTGCAAACTACCCTGCCCATTAGATTAAGAACTTCTACAGCAAGAATGCAACCTATCAAACTCTGTTGCTTGTTCTCAGTCCAAATGATCCTCTAGCAGGATTGCAATGTTATCCTGCCCCGTAGTCTGCTGCTGTCAAGTCCCAGCACAGCATGTCAGCCTAATGTTATATAGTCTGTTGTACATTTCTTACTCAGTGACTGTCCCTGTTGCTTCCATGGGCCATTCCTTGCCATGTAGGCAAACTAACGGTAGACAAGAGTATTTTTTATTGACTTCCAGACTACAGTAAACTAGTCTGGAAGTCAGTAAAAAGTAGTCTTGCCTGCCATTAGTTTGTCTGCATGGCACTGCACTGTGTTAAGTACTATGTACTCTTTGTTACTATACTGCACCCTGGTGTCCTAGAATGTGATGGCTCCTTTTGTACTGCACTAAAATGAGCTTTGTAGTACACTGACTTTGCTAATGAGATGATTTTGTGCTGTTGTCTTTGAATCACAGCTCATGTCTGTTTCTTGCATTGCTGCAATGTGATGTACAATGTGCCTGCATGCACACATGCACAACCGATGTTACAATGTGATGTACACTGTGCATGTGTGCACACATGCACAACCAGTGCTGCAATGTGATGTACACTGTGCATGCATGCGCACATGCACAACCAGTGCTGCAATGTGATGTACACTGTGCATGCATATGCATATGCACAACCAATGCTGCAATGTGATGTACACTGTGCATGCATGTGCACATGTACAACCAATGCTGCAATGTGATGTAGACTGTGCATGCATGCACACATGCACAACCAATGTTGCAATGTGATGTACACTATGCATGCATGCATGCACACATGCACAACCAATGCTGCAATGTGATGTGCACTGTGCATGCGTGCACACATGTATGACCAATGCTGCAATGTGATGTACACTATGCATGCATGCACACATGCACAACCAATGCTGCACCGACCAATGCTGCAATGGGATGTACACTGTGCATGCGTGCACACATGTACGACCAATGCTGCAATGTGATGATCACTGTGCATGCGTGCACACATGCACAGCCAATGCTGCAATTTGATGCACATTGTGCATGTGTGCACACATGCACAACTAATGTAAAGCTTGATTTGGCACATGGCCATGCTGTTTTTGACTTTTATCAAAGTATCTTTCTGCCAGGAATTGCATTTCACTCAGTGTCAGGAATGTGTGGTTGTGCACATCAGACTACCATTTTTCTCCTCATTTTGACCTGAAGAGTGGACATGGGGAAGTTTTCTAATAATTAAGGTGTTTATATGTGTGTGAATGAGAGGGAGGATAGAGGAATGGTGAGGATGCAGAGAGTAGAGGTGGCGAAGGTAGATGAGTTTAAATACTTAGGATCAACAGGTCAGAGTAATGGTGAGTGTGGAAGGGAAGTGAAGAAGAGAATACAAGCAGGATAGAGTGGGTGGAGAAGAGCATCAGGAGTGATTTGTGACAGACGAGTACCAGTAAGAGTGAAAGGGAAGGTCTACAAGAGGGTAGTGAGACCAGCTATGTTTTATGGGCTGGGGACAGTGGCACTGACAAAAAGGCAGGAGTCAGAGCTTGACATGGCAGAGTTGAAGATGTTAAGATTTGCACTGGGTGCGATGAGGAAGGACAGGATTAGGAATAAGTATATTAGAGGGTCAGCCCAGGTTGAAAGTTTTGGAGACAAAGCCAGAGAGGCAAGATTACATTGGTTTGGACATGTGCTGAGGAGAGATGCAGAGTATATTGGGAAAAAGATGCTAAGAATGAAGCTGCCAGGTAACAGGAAAAGAGGAAGGCCTAAGATAGGGTTTATGGATGTGGTGAGAGAGGACATGCAGGTGGTTGGTGTGATAGAGCAAGATGCAGAGTACAGGAAGAAATGGAAACAGTTGATCTGCTGTGGTGACCCCTAACAGGAGCAGCCAAAAGAAGAAGAAGATGTCACAGACAAAAGATACAGGGTTTGATTATCACCTCTGAAAGAGAAATTGGCTAGGCTTAAAATGGTCCACAAATGCCCATTTGGTCATCTAGCCTATTACTTACCAATGAGCCTATGTACTATACAAGGACACTAGGGGGTGCCTGATGGAAGATTATGATGGTTCTGCTTATAAAACTGATGCCTGAAACCAGCTTCCAAGAAGGAGCATGGACAGGGATGCTTTTTCCAAAACAATGTGTGCCATTTGTGTAACTGGGGACACCTACTCTGATAAGGAGTACAGGCATGGGTACAGTGGCTTATATAGGTGTCACTATGCACTGGCTCATCCAGTTGGAGACAAAGATTATGGAGTGAGAGCCACCTTGTTATTGTATGTAGTTTTCCAAACACAAATTTCGTTACTTGTGCTTGATCTGGCACTGGGCCGTTGGCCTACCACCTGTAGCTGCAATTGCCTTCTGTTATGAAGGCTATACTGCATTAATCACTATTTGAGAATATTTTATAGAGTTGTTGTGAAGAGAGAGTCCAGTCAGCACAGCAGAATAAAATATAGTCACTTTATTAAAACAAGAAACAAAATAAAAATTAAAAGATAAGCACATTCACGTCTATCACAGGCGCTTCATCAGATCTACTGTTTAACTAAGTAGCATTTAAATACACTGGAACAGACCTCATTGAGGTAGGCACCTTGATCTCAGAACAGGTTTTAAAGGTACAGTGCCATTTAGACCTCTGTAGCAATCTGCTTGTAACTCTAAAATCAATTGGGTTTCCATGCACTCAGTTCTTGTTCTTTTGTCACCACCTCTATTGTTAGGGGTAACTAACTCTAAAACCAAGAAGACAAAAAATGAGTGGAATCATTTGCTAAAACATGCTTAACTAGAGCATTGCAGGTATTTTTTTTCAGAATATCTTTATGTTCATATATCCCGTCTTTTAATGCCCTATTAGTCTTCCCACAGTAGTAGTACCCACATACTTTACAAGCAGCAAGTTAAACAAGATCTATACTCTTACAGTCTGCATAAAAGTTAAAATAATAAGTACGACCAGCTGAAACATTCTCATAACTGCTAATACTATTTATATATTTACATGTTACAAAACCTACAGGTAAAGGACCATTTCCTATCTGAAATTACATTTCCCTTACTGGTAAGAGGTTTGTAGCATAATAACCTTTTAAAAGATCAGTTGTTCTTGAAGCTAAAATTAGGTGTATCGCCATTGAAGCTAAAACTAGGTGTATCACCAAGATGCCCCATAAACTTCTCATCAGTGGTGAGAATGTGCCAGTTTCTTTTAACCACATCACAGACTAAATTGACATCATTCAAGTAAGTCAAGCACGTCTGACTTTGTTATCCATACTCAATGTACAATGCACAACTTCACTCCTAGTAGAGAAATAGGGTCTGACAGAATCTCCCTTATGGCTAAGTACCTCATTCTTGCCATAGCTATCTCTTTCTCAGAGTAACCTCTTAACAGAAATTCATCCTTCTGCACTGCAATGGATTCTACCATAAAACTGTCATCCATATTCAATCTGCCAAGCCTGTAGAATTGACCCTTCAACACATTCGTATGAACATAGTTGGGGTGCATTCTTTCTCTATGTAGAACAATTACATTTTTACATGGCTTCCTGTACAATTAAATGGTCAGACCTTCAATCATCTTACTATCACGAATATTACATTAATAACTCTGAAACTAAAAATATGACAGGAATCAGAATATATCACATGTTTAACTAATGCATTCATCCAAACATTCCTACGTAGGAGATATGCAGAAATATTAGAGGAGGTGATATGAATAATTCTTTAGAGATGTGTGAATATGACTGGATTCTAAGGTATGGAGCAGATGTTTTCCTTGGTTTGAATAATACAATTAGTATTAAACCTGTTTTAATTAGAAAACAAATGCAATATCGATGATGAAGTAATCTTGTGATTATGTCATTTGTATTTATGTATTTCTGTTGGATAGCTGTGTCATATGACTAATTTAGTTTTGAAAAAAATAGATGTTTTTTAATTGGCAAGTTGAGCACTGATGAAGGGTATATCTGAAAAGTTTTGCATTTGTATGTTTGTATAATAAATTTTTAAGAGTAAACGTGTCTATGTTGTTTTTATTATTTTTGCTGATATTTTGGTTTCTGATATAGTTCACAGTACATTTATCCTTTCATCTTGATTTGCTTTATATAACAATCAGTATGACCTACTGTGTCACTTAATGTCTTCACTCAAAACCTCTCTTTTCACTTATTTCAGTTGTCTTTGTATTTCATGATACTTTACTGATTTCATCTCTACCCTTCTTTCCACTTACTATCTTCATCTTTATCAATCCTTTGATCATTATTATTATTACTATTACGTTGTCATTTTTAATTATAAAAATTATAACATTTCTCCTCTCTAAATAACAGTCCCATCAAAGATGAATCACACACTAAACTCCTCAGAGCTTATGTTGATGACGAACTTAAATTTGACATTCACATTAATAACTGTATAAAAAAACTCACCAAAAAGTTGGACTGCTGTACAGGAATAAAATATTCCTAACTCCTGAATCCAAATTGTCCTTAGCTCAAGCATACCTTCTTCTTACCCTTCTCTAAGCCGCCCCATTATTCACCCAACTACAAAAGAATCTGACTACCAAGCTTGACCACACATATAATAAAATAGCTTGATTCACCAGTAATCTCCCTTATCAAACACACCACTGTCTTGACCTGAAGAAACACCAAATCCTCCTGCCACAGCTCCATCTGACCCACTCTATCCTTCACCATTCCCTTGTTTGTCCACCTCTGACTAATCTTATCTCCCTCATATCCCTAACCTCAGCCTATGTAGCTCAGACCATCTCCTATTGTCTATCTCCAAACCTAACAAATCCATTGGTAAGATACTCTATAGCCACTCTGTCACCTCTGCCTGGAACAAACTCCCTCTACATTTACGCACAATTAATAATACTCACAGCTTTAAAATATCTTCAAAAGGATACCTGCATACCTCTTGGATCTGCTCCTACAATGACCCCACTTGAAAATCTTCCTCCTGCCTCTCTTTCGAAAACTAAGGTCCTCTTTTCTTTTTTCTACCTCAACTATGTATTTTAACTCAATTTTCTGATCAATCTTCCTTCACATCTAACTTCCCTCCTCTCAATCTCCTCCTCCTCTTCTTCTACCCCCAGTCCCTGTCTCCTCTTAAGGTTTTACCTCGCAATTACTGTCACGCTGAATGTTAAAAATTGTTTGAAATCAATGACTTTCGTTTTTAGTGTAATATGTTCCTAGGATTTACTTATATGTTCTTTTCCTTGTTTTTTAATGTATTTCTTACTTCCTTTGTATAAAGACCAATTGTTCTCCTGCTTTATTTTTTGTATTAATCAATGTATTGATTATTATGTAATTGGAGCTTTTCTTCTTGGGTCTCTGCTGTAAAAGGGCATCTTGCCCAGTCAGACTAACCCGGTTAACAAATGTCAAATAAATAAATAAATAAATAAATATTTTTTTTACATTACTATTAGATTTTCCAACCTAAGTATGCTTTCCACTTCTCACCTATAATCCTTCCTTTGACTTTCATCTTTCCCAATAATATATTTCTCCCAAACACACCCATCACTGAAGCCACTTAATAGGTACACAATCTGCCACAGTAAATTTACAGAACATATTCCTATGTGTTTTAATAATACTTGCAGGAGTTATTCAGACAAACTCTGGACCAATATAAAATACTATTCCATATACCTTCACTTTTCAGATCTCAAACCACAGCAACTATCACCAGCTAAATAGATTCAAATTTTGCTTCATTAATTATATTTGCATTAATAAAGTAGCCTCCATCTATGCATACATCCTACCCAATAACCTGGATGCTGATGATATTTGTGGAATTTGAGTAAAATCTGAGTCACATTCTCTGGGCATTCACTTCTCTAAGTTCTTTTTCATCTGCAAAAACAAGCCAACAAAAGAATCAGTGGAATTTGACTCCTGTTAGTTAAATTACATTTGAAATTCCAGGTAACAGATGCATCATGTGACACAGATAATGTCACTTTTATCTGGATTCCGACTGAAGTTTATAGCTATAATATTATTAAACTCTGATCACCCTTGTATAGTACCCAGCTACCTTCCCACCATCTTCCTTTGGTAACTTGCTCACTTCCCTCTATCATCCATTAATCAGTTCACCAAATTCTTTCTTCTAGGGAATGAAACATCAGTTTTCTTGGCCCTACTCAAAAGGATCTTGACTCTTTGGAGTGAATAATCCTACCAGACCCTTAATAACAGTAATCTAACATTCTTTGATACAACAATAAAATAAAACTTGCATTGTTACTAACTACTTTAACTCAATGACTTCTGCCTGTTCACTTTATTTTGTTCTCATAAAAATCATAAGAAAAACACTTATTAGTTATCCATCCATCCGCAACCCCTTTTCCCATTTTTGCACATGGGGTTGGGGTGTCACTTTGCCAGTGACAATCATAAAGAGCCGAGGTAGAGGGTTTAATTCTCACATTTGAAAGGGAAATTGGCACATCTTAAAATATCTCAAAAGGCAGCTAATCTAGTACTTACCTGTTGAACCTATGAAGACTGAACTGAATAAGCTAGGATTTGCAGACTGCAAAAAATATTTGACCTGACAAAGATGGAATACTGCTTGCCTAACATAAAGGCCAAGAGATTTGCCACAGTAATGAAGAGCAAAGCATCAGAGAAATTCCACCATATTCTGGAATGTCTCCGCAGATGGCATGAAGAAGCTTTATAAGGTTGTAAGACAATGACAGAGGAATAAAGCATGTAGTCATCCCACACCCTTCAAAAGGGATGGCAGGAACAACCTGCTGACCAGTCCACAAGACATAAAAGGCAGATGGAAAGACTACCTCTAGCAACTTCTGAATAAAGAAAACCACATAGAAGCTGTACTGCCCTATACCCAGACTACAGTGAAAGAGGAAGAAGACACTAAAGAAGAAGAAATATGGTGCAGTGGAGCAGCGGTAGTATTGTCGCCTCACAGCAAGAGGTCATCCGGTTCAATTCTCGGATGGAGTGCCTTCTGTGTGGAGTCTGCATGTCTTCCTTGCATTTGTGTGGGTTTCTTCAGGGTGCTCTGGTTTCCTCCCACATTTCAAAGACATGCATCTGGAGCATTTCTCCCTGAGCCTCTGCTGAAAATTGGCTTCATTCTAAGTCGAACTTTCCCAGGAAAAAACAAATAAAATAAAAATAAATAAATAGAAACCAGACTACATAATATGAAGTCAAGGCTGACTTGCTCAAAGATGTTGAGTAGCTTAGGGGAGAAATTACTTCTGTAAGTACTCAAGACAGTATGGGGAGAAAGGCATATCTCAGATGACTGGAGTACAAGTATTCTACTGCAGTGTACAAAAGCAAAGGAGATATTTATAAATGTGGGCAGTAAAAAGTATCAAACTCATGTCACACTTCATGGAAATGCCAGAGAGGGTGAATGATACACAAGTACAGACAGTAGTCATACATCACATGGAGGATGAGTAGCTTGGATTCAGATCAGGATACAGAACAACTAACCCAATGTTTGTAGTGGGGCAGATAATGGAAAAGAAGATACAAATGATGAAAGTGTCCAACTGGGCATGCCTAGACTTGGAGATGCATTTGACAAGGCCCCAAGACCACTGATTTGGGCAGCCTTGAGATGGTTCAATGTCCCAAAAACATTGACATAATTAGTGTATGCTATATGCAAGGACATCATCACACAAGTATAAAGAGTTTTTGAACTCCCAATGGGAGTATATTTGCATCAGGATTCAACTCTGAGCCTAGTCATTTTCATACTGGTGAAGGACTATATTAGGAAATAGGTCAGAGGGTCAGAACATGAAAGCTGCTGTCTGCAGATGATGTGACATTACAAGCAGACTGAACAAGAACTTCAAAAAATGACAGGGGACTGGAATGCAAAACTCAAGGCACATGGGCTAAAACAGAGTACAGGGAAGATAATGGTCATAGCAGCAAATTAGGGAATCACATAAAGCTACAAATTTGATAGAAGGAAACTAGTAGAACAGGTTAACAGGATTATGTATCTGAGAGCTGCCACTGACGAGAAGGGAAGTCTGAATGAGCAGAGAAAAGTTAGAATCGAAGGTTCTGCAGCCAAACGGCCCACAATTTCAGGAGCATTGTGTGTAACAGAAGAGTGCCCAAGATGCTGAATAGTAGCTGGACAGTGAAAGCAGAGCAAACAAGGGAGTGTGAAGTGATGGAGTTGAAGAACCTGAGATGGGTAGTGAGATATTAGTGGCTATACAAATCAATAAATTAGGGTATCAAACCAGAAGCCAAAGTTTCCCACATGCAGAAAAGTTCAAGGGGAATATACATATATATATATATATATATATATATATATATATATATATATATATATATATATATAACACACACACCAAAACCTGATAAAATAAACTCCAGAAATGACTGCAGAAAGGAAAAGCCAAAATCAGTATTACGCATTTCGTCCACCTTTAATCAGCATGAAGTTGATGCTGATTAAAAGTTGGCGAAATGCGTAATACTGATTTTGGCTTTTCCTTTCTGCAGTCATTTCTGGAGTTTATATATATATATATATATATATATATATATATATATATATATATATATATATGGTTCCCATTCAGAAGCCTGAAACATCATAAGCCTGAAAATCAAAATCCTGAAACCAAAAGCCTGAAAATTCAGAATCCTGAAAACTCAAAATCCTGAAAGCCCAAAATCCTGAAAGACCAAAATCCTGAAACTCAAAATCCTGAAAACACAAATAATGCTAATATGTCACTATAAAGACACTAATATCTACCAACTGACCCTGACCCTAACCCTAACCCTAAGGTCCGTCACTATCGCACACTCACCTGACCCGCACCCTAAACCTAACTCACTTAAACCCCCCTAACCCCAATATTTGTCACTATTGCATACATGCCTAACCTGCGCCCTAACCCTAACTCACTTAAACCGCCCCTAACCCTAAAATAAAACCAACCGCACACTTACCTGACCCCAACGCATGACCTAACACCACAGGGCTAACAATAGCAAAGCCACAATGACATCAGTATGTCTATTTTGTGTTTTCAGGATTTTGAGTTTCAGGATTTTGGTCTTTCAGGATTTTGGGCTTTCAGGATTTTGAGTTTTCAGGATTCTGAATTTTCAGGCTTTTGGTTTCAGGATTTTGATTTTCAGGCTTATGATGTTTCAGGCTTCTGAATGGGAACCATATATATATATATATATATATATATGGATCTAGGACATTTGCTCGAGTGAGCAAACATCTGAATCCATAATAACCGAACACACTTTAACATAAGCACTTTTATTGAAAAAGTGCTTTCGTTAAAGTGTGTTACAAAAAAAATAAAAATAAAACACTAAATTTACATTTTAGATGGGGGCTTTGCCCCCCTGCACCCTCCATGCACCCCCTACTTTAACATAGACCCACCTAGACCGCACTACAGTGGGAAAAAGGGAAATTTCCCTTACCCCAACCGTAATATAGCCTCGGCAACAAGCATACTTACCCAAAAGTGCTTCTTTGGTGAAAAGCACTTTCGTGCATGTATGCCCGGCTGTTTGAAATTCAGTCATTTGCTCACTTGGGTTAAGGATAGTGGATAGATAGTACTGTATGTACAGTTTAGTGTAGGGTTAGATGTAGGATTTTAAGTGTATGTGTGTGGATTGCTGTTTTTTTGGTGTGCTTATGTTGTGTGTGTGTTTCTCGGAACAGTGATTTTTTTCCCAGAGAAAAAAATTTCTGATCTGAGCTTTCGATGTTCTTAGATTTTGTGGTTAGAAGTGCGAGGTTGTTGCATTTGATGATGTGCTGTTTTGTTGAACTGACATAGACCCCTCTCCTATTATCTCTTGTGCTGACAACATCTCTAAACTTCTTTCTATCACCCAAAACTCCTTCTCATCTGTGGAAAAATGGTTCACAAAGCATAAACTTATACTCAACCCCCAAAAAACAAAGCTACTTCTATTTCTCCCCAAAACACTCCACCACCTTAAATCCACCTTTACTATTTCTTCGCTAGATAACACTCTAATCAAAACTGAGCCTCACACTAAGTTACTGGGTACAATAATCAATGTCCTACTCAAATTTGACATCTATATCCAACACTGTATCAAAAAAACTAACATGAAACTGGTTCTTCTCTACAGGAATAAGACATTCCATGCTCCCACTCTTGCCCAAGCCTATCTCCTTTCATGTCTCCTCTATGCCTCCCCTATCCAAACTCACCTCCAGTCACACCTTCTCTCCAAATTAGAACAAGTTTACAATAACACAGCCAGATTCGCCAGTAATAAACATTATAACTCCCATCATTGCCCTGCCCTGAAACGGCTTCAATAGCTAGAATTTCCCCAGCTCTTACTACTTGCCTGGCCCCAGCTGACACACTCCCTACTCAACAAACCGCTAGCCTGCTCGTCACTCTCGACCTTATTATCCCCTTATACCCCAACCCGGTCTCTTTGTAGTTCCGACCTGCACCTTGTACTCTTTGTAGTTCCGACCTGCACCTTGTAGACATCTATAAACCCAACATAACTTATGGTAAATTCCTCTATAAACATTCTGTGTCCCTTGTGTGGAATAGGCTACCATCTCACATTCGTAGCATCACTAGTTCCAGTTGGTTTAAAACTGAAGTCAGGCTCTACTTTCTGAACTCAAAAGCCTGTCCTTGCCAAAATCCTCCATAATCTGCATTTTCCTTTCTTTTTCTTTTCACTACCTGCCTACACCTGATAATTCAATGACTAATCTGCTCACTAGACAATACTACATTATGCTACTTGGGTAAGATATGTCATTATTGTAAATACTTAAATGTACTAGTTGTACTTACTTAATTTTGTTTTATTTTTATTACATGTATTCATTTTACCTGATTACTGTATATGTAATTTTTGCTTATGTTGCATTGCTGCATTGATTTTCTTGGGTTTTGTATATTGCCTACTATGTTATCTTTTTATGTTTGCATTGCTGGAGCATTTCTCCTCGGTCTCCACTGAAAATGGTCCATTGGCACAGATGGACTAACCCAGATAAATGTCAACTAAATAAATAAATAAATCAGATAGCAGATGTGTCGATCTTTACATAAAAACCCTTGCAATTCTGAATGTATGAAAATGTATGAAACAATCAAGCAGTTCCCCATTCAATCAGCAAAACTCCTACCAGAAGGACTATTATTTATATAATTTTCCCGAATTAAATGAAACAACTGAACTGTAGGATTAGAACACAGACCGAAATGTAAACTTAGGTATTATAAAACAAGTAAGTTTTTACCAGGAATTATACAAATATGGAGGACAATAAATCAATGCAACAAAACAAGCACTTGGCTATGCCTTGTATCACATTACAAATGTGAAGTTTGACCATCTAGAACATTAACATAATCCCAGGACAAACAACATTGCTTAAACATATTGCATACTCACACAATCCAGTAGGTACACATACAAAATTCGAACATGTCATAGTAGATATGTGAATTCCTACACAAGGTAAGACAAAATGGAATAGCTTGAAGAAATACAGAAAAAGGATCAGTGTGTTTACTATATACCTTACTTATATTCTTCCACATAGGAAATGAACCATAACTGGAAAGTTCTAGAGCAACCTAGCCTAATATTGTATATTTGTCATATTACCCCATGTAGTAATATTGACAGATACACCAAAAATATTATTTAGTTTTCCATGAAAGCATTACTATAATTCAGATTTCTAGTCCAATATATCCTCTATAATAAAACCAAATTTCAGTGAAGCTATGATAAAACTGGATGGTAGCCTTGTTTACAAAAATATAACTGTCTTGAGTCGATGTCTTTGAAGAAAGAAATGTATGTTCACTGTCCTGGAAAGGTAAAAGTTTTATCAACTGGTGATTGTTTTCATGAAAGAGATATGTTATTATTTTTCTACTTAAAATATTACTGCTGAGTTTTTCCTATATGTTCTGGGATAATGACCAATGTATTTCTTAAGTACTAATTGTCTGATATTATTCATCTATTTCTTTTATGTTTCTTAGTCTTTCATTGACATATCGGCTTCATTTATATTTAATAAAATGTGCATAAGCACTGTAATAGAGAATTAGTAATTCACTAGAAAAATCTACCAGCATGAATCAAAAATGTATATTTATTAAAAAGTGCTATTTTTTTACTAGACAGAGATTCTGTAACTGAAGCAGCGTGAAGCTGTGCACCCCGTCATACCTTCTGCTGGATTTTAGCTCATACTGGACGTACTGCAAACTCTCTTTCAAGCCAATAACTTTAATGAAACCACATTACAATTTTTCCCATAAGTTTTTTTTTTAACTAGGGTATATGATTTATCTTATGTCAAACCATGTGCAGAAGCAATTATTTATTTATTCCTGTATCAGATGAACTGTTGTTTCACTTCTTCTTCCTTGGACATCTTGCAGACAGAGCATAGCCTACTTCCTTAGCTGACCCATTAAGTGAACTCATCTATTTTAGAATCCACATTTTCAGCACCTCAGGCTTTACTACTATAGAACAGAGGACAACACTTATGACTTGTGGTACATTTCATAACAATAGTCATGCCCGAACGTTGTAACTGGAAAAATCAATCGAAAGTACGAAAGTACATTTAGTAGAAGTCAGTTTTTAACAGTGATAAATGATAATATTTGCATTCAGTCCATCTGCAAAATGTATAAATTGCATGTTAAATTAATGCTGCCAAACCATTATATCTCTGCAGCTGTGTTTATGACAATTTAATTGATTCTTTTTTGAGTTTATTGTTCATTGTTAGAGAGCCCCAGAATGTTGCTCTAAGCATTGTCAACCTGCCTTTGGTTCCTACAGGATGTATAAAGAAATGCAGTTTTAAACATTCCAGTCATATGCACTATTGGTTTTATTCCTTAATTTAGGAATTTAGATTGAATCCGTTATTTAAATAAAACATTTTATTGTATTATTTGTCTAGCACCTGGTATGCATAAATTGATTTTTAAATGCTTGGAAACATGCAGTAGTTAGCTAGCAATGATCTTTTCTGTGCAAATATAGAATACAACCACACTAGCAAAGTAACCTGAATATTAAAATGTTACATTAATTTCATTAAACAAAGTATACAACAGCAATATAAAACTCAGGATCCATCAGAGGTATTATAATGATAACCAAAAAGTGCAACTTCAGTGTAATTCAAGGTTGTGCATTTATTCCTCATGCAAATATGTTTTTGTATCTGTGTGTTTTTGGTGTATGTATCTATGTATGTGTTTTCAAATAATAAATAATGTAGTTTATATATCTATTATGTGTCGATTGAAGGTTACAAATGCTATACACTTGAACAGAATGGTTATAAAAGCTCATATTTTGGCACAGATGCATAAATCTCAACTACAGTGACAAAAGTCACCGTAGCACTGGATAGCAGTAACATGGTACATGCAGCGTATCTGGACCCGCCCAAAGCCTTTGACACAATTCTCCATGCAGGCATTATTGACAGACTTGAAAATCTACATAGAAATCCATATGTCGTTTGGTGGATAGTTGACTTATTATCTGATGAAAGCCATGTGGTTAGAGTTGCAGAAGCCTCTTGTGAAAGTAAAAAAAGTTGCAAGAAATATGCCACAGGGCTCAGTGGTGGCCCCTCTTCTATTTGATGTCTATTGGTCAGATATTTAGGCCAACACTCCTGACCTATGGTTATATAGGTTTGCAGGTGGGTGTTATGCAATTTCCCACTGACTCACATCTGCTCCAAACATGGGTTGGACTATATTAGCAACTGGTACAAGGACAGTGGTCTGAAACTAAATGTGAATTAATGCAATATAGTTAATTTTGGTAAGAACACCTTTCCACTTCATACCATACAAATGACACACTCCATTCAATCAGACACTGTTGTAAGTGATCTACGTACTCTAGGTAATGCATTCATTCAGCATCATCTTTATCGTCACTAATTTCCGTTTTGCTATATTCTCTGTAGCTTAACTGCATTAACTGTCACCATCTCTCTTGTTTCGCTGCCACTTTCCTGCACTCTTTGACATGCATAACTGATTGTTCTTCTGTCACACAATCCATCCATCTCTTTTCTAGTTACCCTCATTTCCTCTTGCCTTCTCCTGTATGTTCTAAGTCTTCTCCATGAGACTGTCTTCTAATTTCCTGCACATGGGCCCAGACTACTGTAATTCTTTCTCATTAACTTTCTCTGCAATTGGATTTATTTGGACTTCTACTCTAATGTTTTCTTTTCTTTATCTGTCCAATGGTGTGTATCCTACCACCCATCTCAGGCACTTCATCTCTGTCATTTCTAACTTCCTCAACTGCTCTGCATTCACTGCCCAAGTTACTGTATTATACGGTAGTACCAGTTGTACCACTGTTTTGTACATTTTACTTATCAGCTTCTTTGACATTCTTCTGTCACACCCAAATGCTGACACTTTGTGTTAACTTGCTGCAGTGCCTCTGGCTTTAGCTTTGACCTCCTCACTAAGATTTCCCTTCTCCTCAATCACCCTTCCTGCATGCTTGAGGCTGTTAACCTGTACCTCTATTTCCCTTTTAATCTCAATTCTCAGCTTCTTCTGATTTCCTCCATTTGCTGCCATTACAGCTTTCTTATCTGTACTCAGTTTCATCCCATGTGCCTTCAGCTTTACATTCCATTCCCCTATCATAGGTTCATAGGTAGGTATTAGGCTATTGGCCCTAGGGCCTATACAAGCCTAGCCAAAAAGGTACCCTGGCTTTAGCCACCCAAGAAAATTATTTTCCTGTGCCCCTGTCAAGCAGAACCACAGAAGTGATCCCCAGGGTGAATTTCCTATTACCTATCCAATCATCAAGATTTTTCTTGAAGAGTGCTAATGAGGAGCTCTGTTTGACATAGATAGGTAGTCTGTTCCAGAGTATGGGAAGTCTCTGGGACAAGAATCTATCCCTCCAGCATGTTCTGTTTATTGTGGTGACAAGGTTTAGGTCCCTAGAGCATGTAGCTCAGAGGGATTGGGATTTCTTTAAGTGGAGCATGTCCAACAGCTCTGGGTTTGACATAGCTTTGTATGTTAGGCAGAAATCGCCTCTGAGTAGGTGATATGCGATGGAGTAAAGCTGGAGTTTTTTGAGACGGTCTGTGTAAGGCATCTGTTTGACGCCAGTAATCTTTGTGAGGTATTTTTTGCAGCCTTTCCAGTTGTTGTAGATGTCTTGTGAGGTACATACCAAAAGGGACATTGTACTCTATAATGGGTCTTATGAGTGATGGGTACAGGGGAATAATGACCTCTTTTTTTCTGGATGAGAAACCTTTTGTGATGAGGTGTGCCACGTAGAAGAATTTTCTGACCACTGTGGCAATGTGATTATCAAAGGAGAGACTACTGTCCACCTGTGTCCCAAGGTTTCTTATCACACTTTTGGTGTTAAGTAGACTACCGCCTATGTGGTAGTTTATGGGTACAGAGTTTTTACCACAGGGGATGACAATGCACTTTTTGGCATTGAGCTTGAGACCATGTCTTTGACACCAGGCATCTGTCTCAGTGAGGCCCTTTTGTAGGATGTCCACATCGTTAGGAGTTTCAATTATAGCTCCTAGTTTGCAGTCATCTGTGGATTTAGTTAGGCAAAGACCTTCTGTGTTAGCCTGTACTTCAGAGAAGTAGATACCAAACAGGAGAGGACCCAGGACTGAACCCTGTGGTACGTCACTTTTCACTGGTCTGAAGTCTGATTTGGAGACTGCCACTTTAACGGTGTGGGTTCTTTCAGTAAGCCAGTTGGCAACCTATCTTGTGACATAGGGATTTATACCTAGTTTAGTGAGTTTATCTATAATTCCAGAGTGGGGGATGGTGTTGAATGCCTTGGCGAGATCTAGATAGGCTGTGTGAACAACCTTACCCTCATCTATGGCTTTGGTGACTACTTCAAAGAAGTCTATCAGGTTTAGGAGACATGATCTGCCTTTTACAAACCCAAACTGTGTGGGGTCCAGAGTTTGGAGATCTCCTATGTCTTTGTTTATGAGTTCCATGATGATACGTTCCATGGCCTTGCAGACGAGGCTCATCAGGTTAATGGGGCGGTAGTTCCTGGGGTCTGTTGTGGCCTCCCCTTTGTGGAGTGGGATAACTGTCACAGTGTGTCATTCAATGGGCACAAAGCCTGAGGTGAGGCTATGATTGAACATGGTACTTAGGTGGTATGCCAGTTCATTCAATAGTTCATGTAGAAGGCAGCCTGGGATGTTGTCAGGTCCCATGGATGCTGTGTTCCTGGTTTTGGAGAGTGAAGTTTTTACCTGTGTAGTATGATTACAGGAACTTTGCATTCTTCTGGTATAAAGATGGGCCCTTTAGGGGGTGAGAGGGGGGTAAAGTTAGCACTGAACCTATCTGCCAGGATGTTGGCAATATCAGTTGGTTCTGTATATGCAGTGTCATTGTGCTGTAACTCAGAGCAGATCTGAGTGTTGCCATTGAGATTTTTGACAAAGCTATAGAATGCTTTGTGGTTGTCTTTAGAATCAGTGGCAATTTTGTTTTCATAACTAGCTTTGGAGGATTTTATGAGGGATCTCAGCTTCTTACTGAGGCTGACCAAGGAGTTCCTCCAATCGTGGGATTTTACTCTTTTTTGCAAGTTTCTTTCTTCTGTTGTAGAGTTTGTTTATGGCAGAAGACCACCAGATTGGCTTTCTTTTTTTGGAGGATAGCATCTTGGTTCTGTTAGGGATAGCATGATCCATGCACTCGTGTAAGTGCTTATAAAGTGCATTTGTGTAGGATTCAGCAGTCGTACCTCTATTGTCCATCTGCATGGGTGTCGTGAAGTTTGCCACTTCTGTCTTAAGAAGTGTGAAGTTGGTTTTGGAGAAATTTTTTACGGTTGTTTTTCTAATTGGGGGTGGGAGCAGGATGTGGATGTCTAGGGTGATTAGCTTGTGGTCAGATCTGATCAACGAGGAGCTGACCTCTGGTGTGGAACATCAGTCACCCATGTTGGTGATGACCAGGTCTAGGATATTGCTGCCCCTGGTGGGGTTGTGGATAAGTTGATCCAAAGCGTTGGAATTGATGATTTCCAGAAAACGTTGAGCAAAAGAGTTGGTACATGAGTAGTTTTCCCAGTTAATGGTAGGGTAGTTGAAATCACACATTATTAGAGTGTTGGGTTGTACCTTAATATTTTCCAGTGTATCAAGAAAAGAGGAGTGGGAATCCCGGGGCATGGTGGGGGGTCTGTAGCAAGCTACAATCTGGATTGTGGTTTTGCCCAGAGTTAGTTGAACTTAGATAATCTCGGATGCATTATGCTGAGCAACTAGCTTGGAGGTGTGGATATCCTTAATGAATATGGACACACCTCCACCTTTAGTGTTTCGGTCTGGGTTTGGTGGCTGAAAGGTGTGGTATGAATTATAGCCTGGTAATGCAGGGGTGCTCTCTGGAGCTTTGAACCAGGTCTCTGTCACTGCACAGATGTCAATTTCTCCATTTTAAGGAGTGCCTCGAGTGAGTGCATTTTGAGGTTTAGACTTCTAGCATTGAGTAGCATTACCCTCAGATTTTGCTTGCTTGTACCTGTTATGGTGGTGAATTTGTCATTTGAACCTTGCCTAAAAAAGGCACTATAGGGATGGCAAGAGCCTTTGCCAGTATCCGGAATCCCAAGGGCGACAGGTGCAGGCCATCTCTGGCAAAGCAGTGTGGTCTGTCGATCATGTCATCCCAGGCAGACAGATACTGGATTCCCTTAGGATGACACCAGAAGCTTAGCCAGTTGTTAAGTCAATCATTTTGTCCTTGTACTGTGGTGTCATTCTGGGTGATGGCAGGATGCTACTCAGGGCTAGGATCATACCGGCCTGGGCTACAAGATCAGAGAGCTCCTCCGTGTCTCTTTTCATGTAGTCCAGGGAGGTACCTCTCAGGTCATTCACACCAACATGGACAATGACAGAGTCATATTTGTACTTGTTGTAGAGTGACCTGAGTGAATGCATTATGTGGTGGCTCTTGGCACCTGACAGGCAGCTGACAGTAACTTTTTCCTTGTTTAGCCTGGTGAGTGGAACATCAGTGTGCCTGACTATAGAGTCACCTATGACTAGAGTGTTGGGTACGTTATGCCTTATGGGCTGTAGTTGAGTGGCACACTATGTGGGCTATGTGTCATTTGGGTTGTGTTGGGCGATGGAGGTTGCTTGCATTTCTGTTTTGGAGGTCTCTGTTGTTTGGGCAGATTTGTACTGACAGCCTCCACGAATGTAGATGTGTGTTTTGTGGTTCTGTGTGTTTTGATGGTGTAGGTTTTGAGGGACTATGTGATGAGTGTGGTGTGATGCAAGTGTTTACCTTCTCCTCTTGACTGTCTAGGTCAGTCTTTGGTGAAGAGAGCTTTGCTTCCAGTTTGGCTATATAAGTGCATCTCTCACAGGTCTTAGTGTTGGGTGGTAGGAGGAGAGGGTTGTCTGTGTACATGAGGCAATTGCTGCATTGTCCCAAGATGCCCAGATTCATGAGGTAGATAGGAGAAAACACCGGGAGCTGACCTTTAGACATGCCTGAATAAGTGCTTATTTATTAAGTACTAAAAATTGTTTTCTTCTAGACAAGTGAGGAAAGTTGAGTGCTGTATTAATTTGTAACTTAACTTAGTGCTTACAATGAGTTCTGAACAAGTGCTGAGATCAAAGAAACAGATGAGTGCCAAAACTAAAAAGCTGGCTAGTTGCAAGGGAAATTTTAAAGAACAGACTTTAAGGTGCCAGGAATAGTTTAACCATTTGCTGAAGTTCTTGTTAAGAGTCTGTCTACAGTGCCACATCATCTGCATACAGAAGCTTTGTTGATCTGTCTCCTCTAAACCTTTTGCTAATATAGCCCATTACCAGTATGAACAGCAGTGGACTCAGAGCTGGACCCTGGTGCACACCCACACCCATTGGGAACCCCTTTGTTAGAGCGAACACTGTTCATACTTGAGTCATTGGGTCCTTATACATAGCTTACACTAATTCTGCCAGTGTTTCTGGGACTTCTAACCACTGCAGGACTGCCTAAATCCACCTTCATGGGACCTTGTCATATGCATTCTTCAAGTCTAGAAATGCTCATTTGGACTCATTCTTCATCTCTAGCTTCTTCTCAGTTACCTGTCTCACTGCAAACATTGGGGTGGTTGCACTGCATCCTCATCTGAATCCAAAATGCAGATTTTCAATTATACTTTCAACTATTCTGCACATTTATTTATTAATCACCCTCTCAAGAACTTTCATGCCATGTGACAGGAGTTTGATGTGTACTGTCCACAGTTGTGAATGTTCCCTTTTGTTCTTGTACACTGGCACTAGAATGCTTATCCTCTAGTCACACACTATTAGCCTTTCTCTCCAAACTGCTATGAGCACCCCCTGGAGGCATTTCTCACCTGTGTCACATAACATCATGATCATATCTGTGGTGACCTCACCTGAGCCTGCTGCTGGTCCTGACTTCATTTTCCTTCTTCCTGCTCTTACCTTCTCTAGGGTGTGCTCTAGGGTGGGCTCCTCTTCGTCTTACTGGTGTAGTACCTCTTCTGTGGAATTTTCCTCATTCAGAAGGAGCTGGAAGTGCTTTTGTCTGCATTTGATGTCATCTGGACTGGTGAGCAGGTTGTTCCTGGTATCTCTTATGAAAGACAACTAGTGATCATCTTCTTTATCTTCCTGTCTTTGACTTGCAACCTGACAAAGTTTCTTTTTGCCATCAATTTATTCTCTTCCATATGCTGGTAGAGTGTCAAATGCCTTATTTTTTGCTACTGCAACTATTCTCTTAACCTGTTTGTTAACTAACCAATATTCTTTCTTAGCCTGGTCTGTCTTTTTTATCTCCAGTATTTTCCTGTATTTCTTCTTTTCTTTGACTCGGCAGCATATCTATTCAATAGAGCTCACGCATGCTGTTTTGAGGTTCTGCCATTCCTCTTCATCTTGTCCTACTTCATCTTCTTTCTCCTAAGGTGTAAACAAATTAAAATAAAATAAAGAATAGAAACACAGAAACAAGTTGTGAAACTTAATGACCAAAAGCAGAAAAAGTGAATTGTTCATTGAGTAACAGGAAACCAAACAATATACAGCTGAAGGTTGGATAGGTTTAGCACTTGTGTCTCATTTATTTATAAGACTTCATCAGAACCAATTTAAAACAGAAAGACAACTAATTAAATACCCTCTTCAAATAATCACGAGTTCACCCTTCATTGCTCTTAAAGGTGTACCGCAAGCACTTAAGTACACATTTCATAATGCTAAATATAAATTATATTACAGTTTTTAGACATCAACAAAAATTGTTCTCTAATTCATTTGAAATTCAGTTGTGAGATAAGATGCAGATGTAAAAACACAATCAAAAACATAAGATTAATCTAGTTGAGCAAACCCTAAAAAAAGATGCCCACATTCTGCCACAGTTTCCCTCTTCAAAATACTTTACCCAATATTCATATCATCATTCAAAGCTGGAGGTTTACAAGTATCAAGCTTAATCTGCCATTTTATTTTATGAACATCCAATTTATTTTGTCAATCGCCACCCCTATCATCCAAGATGATTTTCTCTAGTATAACAAATTAAAAAAATAATAAAATTTAGACATAATAAGGCATGTTTACATAAAGTACCATTTAGATCCTTCCTACATATAGTATAATAATGTTGATATATACACATTCTCAAGCACTTCTCAGTCCCTACTATATAAAAAGAATGGCAACTGGCACAGCAAGCCAAATATACTGTTTTGGTTGTGGCACAGTTAAAATTAACCAAAAATTTTGGTACTGTACTTATGGCTTGTATATTGCCAGTATTTCCAGTATTTATATCTATACATTTTGAACAGATGCCACATTTTCTGGTCTGTCCAAGCCCAGCTAAGTTATACACTTGAGTTAACTCTCTCACATCTTTATTTTATATTAGTCCCCCTTTTGTTAATAATTTCCAGTTGTCCACCTAAAACATTTTTTGGAATATTAAAGGCTTGAAATATGTCCTAATATTTTTCAATGATATTTCTTAACCACTTGGAGTCTAGTGTGTGTATATACTTAGTAACAAAAGATCTATTGAAATCACTAAATTGATATTCATTGACTCATTACCAACCTTTATGTTAGTTTTACCATCTACTAAAATATGTAGGTAAGTAGTATCTCTTTTTTGAAAAATTTAATCTTCAGCCTCTTGCAATAAATAATCGGAATATCCTCTTTCCTGAAGTAGACCCTAAGTCTTGGTTATTTCATCCTTAAAAATAATATAATCAGAGATTGTACAGAATGCCATGACAACCTGCCCTTTAAACAAACTGTTATTTTGGGCAAAGGGATGGCAACTATCAAAATGCAATAAGGATTGTTAAAAGTAGATCTATGATAAATTCTAGATTGAAAACAATTATTCACAAAATCCTTATACAGGAGTTCATAGAAAAAAGTTAATGCCATTTTCTGCAATGGAAAAAGTGAATCTCAAAAAAGTGGTAGTCTGGTTGATATAAACAAAAATAAATCATTCACTTCAGAAAGATTCCCTTTCCGTTGAATAAAAATGCCATCCAGAAATCTTTGGTAGGTTACTCATTTGTTTTAAAAAGCACAATCAAGAATTTGCTTATTATCTCAACAAACTAAGACAAGTTGGCAAAATGGGGGTGCAATCTGTCCCCATACCTACACCACTGACCTGTTTATAATACTCCCTTTCAAAATATATAAATTATTATTGAGAACCATATCAATAAATATCTCTATAAGTTTAAGGTCAAGTGTAAGAAAGTCCTTGGAAACCCATTATGGAATCTAAAAAGCAACTAATACCATGATCTTGTGGGATAACAGAAAACACATTTTATGTCAATACTCACAAAACTCAAATCACTATAGCAATCTCTGTATGATTTCTACAAAAAAACATGGATCCTTTAAGTAAAGCACCTGCTGATAGACTGGCTTAAGCTTTCCCTCAATAAATTTCACTAAAGGCTCTGTTTTTGAACTAGCAGCTGATACAACTGGTCTTAATGGTAAGTCAACTTATATGTGGGAATTCTGGGAATTCCAAAACTTGTAGGAGTTTTTGTTTTTTTCACATTTGAGATATTTATATAGCTGGATGGAAATCTCATCATTAATGAACATGTCATATAAAATTAGATGCACACCTCTGTAAGCAATATTAACTTCATTTTTAGATACTAGGGTATATTGGTCAGTGTCCAGTAACAAATGGTTAATTCTGCCAATATAATCTAGGGAAGTCATTATCACTAATCCACCCGTTGTCAGGTTTCATTATCCTGATAACTTTATCATTAGTAATTTCCTTAAGAAGCAATCTTTTCCTTTTTGTTAAATTATAAAACCATTTCAAATTAATGGTTAAACAGAATTCTGTTATCTTCTTTTCATATCGTTTCTCAAAGTTTTGGAAAAGACGTTTTCATAACCTGCTTTATGTACACCAAAACCTGAATCTGTGGTGACAGATGTAATATCATTATGATTTTCACTTTTCAGCATAGCCATCATCCTTTCATTATTTCTAGCAAGAACCATCATATAAACAATATTCTGAGTATTGAATAATTCAGTCAGTTCTCCATGTAAAATGGACGCATCCTCCAACCCATTTGGAAAGTGCCACATTCAAAGACCATTAGGAACATGTTTAGGCTCTATACTCTGATTAAGAAAATAATTGTCCAACTGTAGTGATTTGTATTTAAACAACTTTTTTGTACAGATTATCAGTTTGTTTGACTAAAGTCCACTGTTTCACTGGGGATAACTGCAATCACTGATTCTATCCCAATGCCCTTTCCTTACTGGGAGGAAGCATACCTGAATTGCATGTTGGTCACCCTAGTATGTGATCTTATGGCCATCTTGCTTGCTGAACATGTGTTGGGCATCATGAAGGCATTTGCCTGTAAGAATTCTAAAATATAAACTCAAGCAGTCTTTACATCCTGTTCTGATTGTCCCAATATGACCATTCTTGTCCACCTTTGTGAATACCAATTCATGTTGTCTTGCTTTATCTAGCAGGTCCTGCAACTGCTGTTTGAATGCACTCTTTTCCTCACTATCACAGCCCTGCTCTGGGCATAGACTCAGATTATGAATACTCTCCTGTTCTAAAACAGCAGTCCGATTGCCATGAGTTTGTCACTAATTCTAATGACATTCCTCGCTATGATTTTTAGCCTCTCCTTCACCACAATTCCCACATGTCTGTTGATAAGTAGAACCTGGATCCCAAGTCAAGTGGCTTTGCTGCACTGCCCTTCCATCTTGTGTACTGCATACATGGAATGCCAAGTCTTTTGGTAGGTTGATTGATTTTATGTCCTGCCTTTGTTTAACAGAGTTTACCCTGGTAACCCAAAGTATGTACCTTGACACTGGACAGATAGCAGCTTATTGACCGAGGGCTGCTATGTTTTATGGCAGGCACACGCTAGCTAATAGGGACACATAGACCTCTCCCACCATTATCATGGTTCTTTGGCTTAAGTTGTTGTAGTTTGGGTCCAGCCCACTAATCACTGGCAAATATCTATGCCCATTTTTGGCAAATGTAGTCAATGCAATCAACTCACCTACAGTCACTTCTTACACCATTGAGAGAGACTAGTCCTGACATGCTATGCAGTCTGTGATCAATGTTCTCATATCAAGAAGATATTTTGCACCACAGATGATGTGCAAAGCGGTTGGTCTAAACAACTCTTCCCCTGATAGGCACCATCTAGATTCTGTGATGCTCCATAGAACTCCATTCTTGGATGAGTTGGAAGTAGAAACACCAAGCATCTATTTGGGACTTAGTTGGAACCCCAAAGAGTCAGACAGAGAATATGGAAACTCCAAATAAATACTGGGCAGAGGTTGAGATCAAACCTTGTACCTTGTGTTTTGGAGGCAAAGACTTTAATGATTATGACAACTCATTATTGATCATGCATTATCTTTTGACAGTCATGTCTTTGTAGTACCTTGGAAAGCCTTCATTCAGCTGAGTTAATTTCCAAAGATATCTGTTCTACATCCTAATTAACCTAAACTCCCCTTTATTCATATATCTTCATCATTATTGAATATAATGGCCCCTTTTGGCATGTATTTGTCAAAATGTCTCATTCAACTTGAGATCTCCTACTTAGGTTTGTGAGGTCTATTGAAATGCTTATACACTGACTTCTTTCATTACTTTAACTGCTGAAGTCTCTTGGTAAGGCTTGTACTCCTTGCCATTTTATATGCTGAGTTTATTTAGTATCTAATCATAAGTCTTTTGATAAGGCTCAGTGTTAGATTCATCTGGTAAACCCTTCTTCCACAGCATCCATAGATCTTTAATGTAGGAAACATCCTGGTTACTGGTTGCATTGCGGGGCACACTGGGTATCAGAGCTACAGGATGTTCATTTTAATTCATGCAATCTACACTTCTACTTGTGTTACATGGTATCCCCTCTTGCCTCCATGAACACAGATCAGTTCAATGCTCTCCTTTTTAATGCTTCTATGCTTGCAAATATACTGTTCTTAGCCAAATGTAATCATACTTCCTGAATCCAACAAGCCTAGCAATTATTTTACATCATTTAAAGCATTATATTTCATATGCCTGGTATTAGCATAATGATAGAATAAAGATTTTACACTTTATAAAGTTAGTAACTGAGTGTTAACACTTTCATTGTTATATTCTCAGACACAATTTGTTTAGCAGACCTCTGACTAGCATTAGCAGGCTTTACAGGCATCACACTATTATTGTCATGCCATTAACTAAGCAGTACTTTTTTTTTTACTTCCCTTTTCCTAGAACATTTAAACAAACTGTTTCAAATGATATAGTATGGTGCAGGCTTGATCACTAGACCTTTGTGCATTCAAACCTGATTTAGAATCTACAGCTTCTCTTAATAACAAATGTTACACCAAAACAGCTAGTTCTTTAGAACACTTAGAGTATTTTATGTGCATTTTTATTTCACATTACGCTACCATCTTCATTTACTAATCTGCTCAAATATCTCAATAATTCCTTTTTTGTAAAAATATCTTTGCTTGTATACCAATTCTTGTCATTTTTCTTGATTTCTTTCTCTTTGTCAAAGTACTTTCTATAGTTATATTTTTAAATCTTCCAATGTATCATTATATGCCATTTTATACTTTTTATCCCTATACTTTTCTCATCGTATTGTCACTTTAAAACATTTTTTTTATATTTTTTCTTATGTATCATCCACCATTCAGACCATTTTTTATAAAATGCTCTCATAGTTATATGATCTTTCCAGAATTGCATCACTCATCTCTTGTCTTCTTCATTCCATGTTTTCTCATTTATCCTTTCTATTCCTTTGCCTGTTTTTTATATTACTTGTTTTCCTTTATCTCTAGCTATATTGCAAGATGATCAAAAAATCCTGTTTCAACTGCCCCCTCTCTCCTGTAATTAAACCTTCAGGTACTGTAAAATAATCTATTTCAGTTCTATGCATACCTCTTTTGTAAGTCCATGAATTTTTGTCCAAAAATTTTAGCTTACCACATCTTATAACTTCTAACATTTTTTATATCGCCTTTCTTTTTACACTTGCCTCTTAAATCACAGTTAAAGTCTTCTGTTATTATAACATACGTATTTATGACTACATAGTCTAAAATCTGATGAAATACAATTTGTCTTGCTTTAGAATTATTATAAACATATTATTTTATAATTATATATACTTGTTCTTTCCATTTTAAAGGTACAATGGGTAATCTTCTCATGTTTGCTATAGTTACATCTAATATTTTTAATACATTTCAACAGACTATGGCTATTCCAAAACACCTCTCATTTCTCAAATTTCAGATTATTTTTCATCTCCATACTTTCTCAGTTTGTTATCTTTCTTCATTTCTTAAAAATCTTGTGCCTTCTAATATAATTACATCTACATTACATGTTACACCACTCCAAAATCCCTATTCTTCTTACGGTATTCTTAATACTTTTCACATTTACAGAAAGCAGTCCAAAGTTTTCATTTTCCCTTGATTCATAGTTTCATAAGCTATAGCTAATTACTACATTAGCTTCCTTAACAGGCCATTTTAAACCTAGCCAACTTCCCTCTCAAAGATGAGAGTCAAACACTGTACCTTGTATCTGTGAGGCAAACACCTTAACCATTAGACAAACCACCAATCATTTGATGCATATACTCATGCATATATTCATTCATTTCCTTTCTTTTTTTGTGGTTATCCCTTCATATTTTCTTCTCCTGTCTTTTACCCTTATACCAATAAAATTATTTTGTTTCTTTTACTACCTCCCAATTTATGTCTTCTTCATCACTTAATTCAGAACCTTCTTCTAGGTCTTCTTTATTATTTTTTCTCAACTAATTTTACTTCTGTTTTTACTCTTTCTTCTCTCTGTTCATTTTCTTCTCCTTATTTTTCTTTCTCCTTATTCTTATTTTTATTTTACAAAAAAAAAATCCACAAATGCACAATTTTGTTACATTTGTAACAATTCAATCCACATTTATTGCACAATGACCAATTTCCCCACAAACATAACATTTTCTTTTGTATCATTTACTTATCAAATGCCCTTCTTGTCCATAAAAAAAGAAAGAAAGGAAAAACATGTTCGGGTTGTCCCTGCTAATTCATGACACCCCTACCCCCCTTCACATTTATCATGCTTGGCATATGTATATATATTTTTTCTCTTTCTATTTTTAACACAATATTACAATCCCAGCCAATAGTCCATAAACTCCTTTTTCCATTAACTTTTGCAGTGTCCAGTACTTATTTGCATAAAGTTTTCAAATCTACTTTCAAAGTCTTTATTTCTACCTATGTTCTAAATTGTACATGACTTTTCTTTTTTGTTTCTTTGTTAAATGTTTTATCACATAAAGTTTCAATAGGTTACAGTCTTTCCTTTTTTCATATTATCCAAGAAATGTTTCCATTAAAAGACAGTCACAAATATAATTTGATAAAATATCTATTTGGTAATAAAAAATGTTCTTACTTTATGTGCTATTACACCCAAGGGAACTATTAAATTGTTCCACATTTCATACCTGTCCATTTCTTAGTCTTCTTTATTTTTAATCCATACTACATACTTCTATTTTTTATTTTCTTCTACCTATTTTCTGCTACTCTTTTTCTGCATTATTTTACTTTCTCTGCATATGTTTTATTTTCTGTCTCACCACTATTCTTCAGGATTGTCTCTGCATCATCATTCTGAAGTTTCTCCATAATGTTCTCCTAGAAAACATATCTTCATTTTCTGTCACTCTGCATTACCATTTCTGTAAAGTAAATCATGACACAATTCTCCTGACTGGAGAGTTATAATTATAGGTTCATAGGTTCATAGATTAGTACTAGGCTAACTGCCCTTGTGGGCCATTTTCAGCCTAGCCAATTACCCCATGTAAGAATGAAGCCCTGCACCTTATGCTTGTAAGGTAAACACCTTAACCATTATGCCAACCTCCCATCATTTGTTGCCTCATCTCCATTAGATAGATTTCTTTGAAAGATTTGCTCAGAATCGTGCACACATTCTATGGTCTTGATATTTGCTTTCTCCTTCATTTCTATCACCTCTCCATCATCTTCTTCTCTCTCCATCTGCCTCCCTGTTTCTCTGGGCCTCATCTGTACCTGGAACAGAAGCAGGAAGTACTCCTACAAACTGGGTCCCACTTGCAACAATGATGAAGAGAGAATGTTTACCAATACCCTGGCCAAATTTCCCCTAGAAGCATAAATGCCACCTCAAGTGTCCCTTGGAAAGAGGCTACTAATCTGGTGGGACTAACCTAATCAACCAGGAAAAAATGTAATATATTTTGGCCTTTTTTTAAGATCATGTACTTTTATCCCTATTAACACTGCTCTCAAAGTAAATTCTGAGTTTTTTTTTTTTTTTTTGTAACGGGCTGTGATGGAGCAGGAAAATAAAATCAGAGACATGGATTTGGAGACATTTGGTGTCCCCATTACAATATCTTTTTTTAAGATCATGTACTTTTATCCCTATTAACACTGCTCTCAAAGTAAATTCTGAGTTTTTTTTTTTTTTTGTAACGGGCTGTGATGGAGTAGGAAAATAAAATCAGAGACATGAATTTGGAAACATTTGGTGTCTCCATTACAATATCTCACTTTTCTGAAACCTTAGGACAGAAATCTGAACAATCATGGGATTCTGAGATCAAAGATATTTCAAGTAGCAATTAATGTTTCTCACGAGGAGTCTTACAAAGGTATCATGATGATCATAAATGCCATGAGAGCCAGAATCCTGAGGAACACCTTTTTGAGATGGAAGTTTGTGTGTAAAATCTCAGGAAAATATTGAAATACAGATGCATCTTTTTTTCCTGGGGAAGAAGAGATCTTTGACCTGAATTGTTGTGCAGAAGACACCCCAGGAAAACAAGTCTGTCAGAGGGTGTTAAACAAGACTTCTCTAAGTTTTCCTGGGATCCCAGCCTGGGCAGGAGATCCCTACCCAACTGAGAGATCCCTCACATTTTGAAAATGACTCTGCAAAGATAACAAAGTCATTTAAATATGGAAATATGTGAATAGCTTGCAGTCTGCACTAGGCTGTCACAGGAGCCAGACACTTTGTGGACACCTCTGGAGCAGTAGGTAGACCAAAGGTAATGCAGGGAACTGATAATGTGATCCAGGCGCAGAACACCTTAAGAAACATCTGAAATCTTAATCTATAGTAATGACATGATATGCATCTTTTAAATCTAAAGTCACTAGAAAACTCAAAAGAGGAATAATGGTTAACAAGTTGTGAAGAGATGGCATTTTGAACTTGGGAACTATTACAAACTGATTCAGAAAGGAAAAATACAGAGTGGGTCTCCAGGAATCTTTATTAATTGGTACCAGGAACATCAATTCTCTTAACTGAGAAAGAGGGACAGCTTCTATCATTTCCTGAGCTCAGGGACAGATCTAGCACAAGGTGACCTAGCCAGCTGCCCAGGGCCTGGGCCTGGTCTGGGCCTGGGGTTCCAGCCTTACAGCTCTACATGTGACCGCTGGGACATGACCAGACAGCCACAAACATAAACTGGATGCATTCAATTAATACTATTGGCCATAGTTGCAAACAAAGTAAGTGGCATTGCACTACAATTAACATCAAAACCTTTACAATAAATATTAAGATAGGGCATATCATGTCACTAATCCTGTGACAGCAGGTGTTAAGTGTAGGTGTGGAGTGTAGATGGTCTGAGCTTCTAATACAGAGTGTGCAAATATTGTTTTACTGTTGTGAGATTGCAGATTAAGGCAATGAAGTGGAACATGCACAACTGTTTTCTCAACCTTCTTGTGGGAATAACTGAAAGTGTAGGAGAACCATAGACATAGTCCATTTAACCAGCACATTTACAGACGTGACTGTATTCCAAATAAACTTGGAATTGCAGTGCTTGCCACATTGCTTAATATCACACAAACATGGTGCCCAGCAGTGCATACTCTCACCTACTGTGTTTGTGAGATGGTAAGTGATTGCGCAATGTTTTCAAATATTGCAAAACAAAAATGGGTGCACTCTTAGTAAGCAATAGACATGCACTTGGTGGGAAAACATCAGCATATAAAATGCAATTGGCAGAAAATGCTCATTCTGCACTGAGCTTGAGCTATATATATATAGTACACATGTCTGGTGTTTATAGTGAGGGAGTGTGCTTTAGGGTGCAGAGGTGGGATGTCCAGGAGTCCAAAGTCTTTGTTGGATTCCTAGTTAAGGAGAATGGGCCCTCTTTGCTGCAGCAGGACTATTACAGCTCAGAGTAAAAGTCTAGGTCCTGGATTAGTATTGGCAGGGCTTTGGCCAGTGCTACAGTTATCCCCCGCACTGGTAAGCAAAGCCGACATCACTTTTAATGACCTCTGGAGGAGGCAGTGGGATACCCTCGACCATTGGATTGGGAAATTTAGTATAGGGAGCCCCCCACAGATGTGTAAGTATCAATTTCAGTGACTACTTGTAAGAGTTAAAAACTGAGTATAATCACGACTAGTATTCACAATGGTGTTCTGTGCTGTTCTGCTTTTTCCACAGCTGCTATGGACCAAGCCTCAAATTTCAGGTCCCATATTGTACACTTGTTAAGGATGTGAAAAGCATGTGGTATGTATGCATCTGAACAGTACTGTTCTAAATAGTATTTTAAAAATAATAATAATAATTGTTTATACTAATTTAATAGGATTAGAAGTTAAGGACCTCTTAGTTGGTAATTAATACAGTTGTATCAAACTGAGCATGCATATCTCAACTGTAAATGAAAGTATACATGCCTTAGTCTGTTGCACAATGAAACAGTTCCATATTCTTAAATAACAGTGAGCATGCATCTCTAAACTGTAAAAGGAAAGTATGCATGCAGTAGTCTTTAGGACAGAATAACAGTACAGTATTAGATAGTAGTCATTGATTGTGGGTTCAAAAACCACACTTCCCAAATATACAATACTGTTAGGTTTTCATCACAGTAATTTGATCTTGTGTGTGTCGCAGAATAATGGGCATATAGCTGCAAAAAGTCTTAGATTCAGAAAACTCTGCTTAGAGACATGCACTCATGCACAAACATGGAAACATTCTTGCCATGCAAATTACAGCATAAGTAGCTACATTTTATGCTAATGAAGCAAACCAACACAGTGGAGTGATCCAACAACCTCTAAAGTAACTGTGTTGACTCTGGGTTCATGGTGGCTGTGTATTCTAAAATTTTCTGAATACAGCCATAGAAAGGAGTTTTCACAGAAACTAGAGCAAGTAAAAGCTCCTACATTTGTACAGAACTGAAATTAACATCTAATACAACACATACCATTACCTAATTATATATTGTGGATGCTAGAAAATCAGAGTAACAAATATAAAAATAACTTTTTAAGTGTCATGACATAAGTGCAGCTTTGCTCCCCCACCTCCAAATGAAGAATATACTCCTAGTAATGCAGGCTACTAAAATGTTTAAATGTCTTGAAACAGAAGGACTCATTTTTTGTAGAGGTCCCGGGAGAAAAGCTCCACTAAAACAGTATTAAAATTACATAATATTGGAACAGTTTGTATTAACAAAAAGCATAATCATAACAGTCATTATAGATCAATAAAGTACATTATGAAAATGTAGGTGACACAGAGAAATAATGTAAAAACACAAGACATTGAAGTAAATCCAAGATTCAATGCTAATCAATCAATTTAACACAGTATAGCTATTTAACAATGATCCACGTAGCCTCCATTCTGTTTTTTCCTCAATCCTTCAATACCATTGGAGTAGAGACAAGGAAATTTTAATTGACAATGCTAGGGGTAGTTGCAGCTATTCTACATCTGTATGTGCTAGATGCTGAAACCAATGCTGCTGGTATTGCTTACAGTAGGCCTAGGCCAAGAAGAGTGTTCAGGTCCAGGGCAACTTTCTAGCTGCGACATGAGCTGGAGATTGTAGAGCGCAACAGGGTGGACAGGGGCATACTACAAGAACTCACCGAGCTCTACCACCCTTATCTCAGATACAATCGAGGAGAGCCCATCTCAGTGGAAACTAAGGCATTTGTATCCCTTAGAATATTACTGTTACTATTAAATGACCAACTGGGGACATGATGGGTGTGTCACAGGCATCAGCCCCCAGGATCCTCCACCAATTTCTGGATGCTATGCACATACATGCTAATGAGCATATATGTTTCCCCCCATTGTTCTGAAGAGAGGGCCAGCAATATGGAACTGTTTTCCCATGTAGCACACTACCCTGAAGTACTGGGTACCATAGACTGCACTCATATACAGATTAAGGTACCACCTGGTGAGCAGGGAAGAATCTACATTAACCACAAGGGATACCACTCCATCAACTGCTAGGTCATGTGTAATGCCCTGGGAATTATCCTGAATGCGTGTGCTGGCAACCCTGACAATTATAATAACTTCCATATCTGGCACACATCACAGCTGTACCAGATGTTTGCTAGGAGGGACATCCCACAGGACCATTTACTCAAGGATGCTGAACTAAAAACATCACAGGGCATGTGTTTGGGCTTCTGAAGTCAACGTTCTGGTGCCTCGATATATTCGGTGGATCACAGCAGTATAATCCACGCACATGTACACATATATTCACAGCATGCGCTACGCTCTACAATCTGATCCTGTGGAAACAGTTACAGCAGGATCATCAAGGGGAAAGGACACACATTCCCTCCACCAATGCTTCAGTCACCACAGCCAGAGTTAGAGGAGGACTCAGAGGAGGAGCCCACAGCTCCTGTCCCTATATGTAGGCATGCTCAGCATGCCCTTGCTTTGTCTAAGAGACAATGCATAGCACATTCAGTGACCACCTAGGAATCTAATACCTTTCTCCCACTCACATACATGTAGTAAAATTGATGTCAGGCAATTCACACAACCTTTACCTCCCCATGTATTGGTTGTGCACTGCTTGCATCAGGCAGAGTCAGCCATGAACTAAAGGTGTGTCAACTGCTGCATTTGTAAGGCAAGTCCTGAACCTAGAGTGTATTCTTTAATAATATTATGGCATATCATTTATTGCATTTGTTTACTGGGAAAGTCCACTGGGCCTGAGAAAAGCCCATTTTCAGTGGAGGTCCGGGGAGAAAAGCTCCACATTTAATTACATACAAATAAAATGTTACACACTAAATACAGTATATATAAGACAGTAGTAGCACACCAAATGAACAATGACAAGATAGAGTAATGTAATAATAACATTGAATCATGTGATAATGACAGTGGAGAGTTATTTAATACTCTGGTGGATGTAAGAATAGAAAAGGTTTTAGATATAAGTAATATTATTAGCAGATAGGAGAGTTTAGGAATAAAGGGTGAGAGAGGGAGGTAGAAGGCAAAGGTGGGGATAGCAGAGGGTCAAATGACAGCAGAAGGAAATGGTTTGATAGAGGGAAGGAGAGGTTAGGCTACTTAGAGTGTGTGACTGATTAAGGACCGAGTAAGGACTCTAAGAGACGGTCATGTTATGGAGTTGTCAGTAGGGGTGCAGTTGCATATCCAGTGTGAGAAGAGATGCAATTTAAGGGATCTTTTAAAGGTAGTGGAGTTGCTGATACCCTGAGTGAGGCAGGGAAATTATTCCATAGCTTGGAGACAGTAAAAGAATACAGCATGCAGCCAGCTG
The DNA here is from genome assembly GCF_019279795.1 of Protopterus annectens. NCBI lineage: Eukaryota > Metazoa > Chordata > Ceratodontiformes > Protopteridae > Protopterus > Protopterus annectens. Next base: position 713,167,790 of record NC_056749.1, read on the forward strand.
TGAGCTTTGGTTTATCAATGTTCAATAGCATTTTGTTTTCTGACCTTAGGAGTCGCTTAGGATGGTATGTGGACAGAATGTGGGAGAGGGATGGGCAGACTGCTGGGTCATAAATAACTTTATGAGCAGTAGTTAGTTGTTAGTTTCCTACCTTAGTACAGTAAGCAAGTAAATAGTGGTGGATTTCTATAGAAAGTACCTTAACATGTGACACCAGACACCTATTTTACTTAAATCTGTCCATTAATGATTAGTAGGCCTCAGGCATGAAAGATTCACACAGTCATACCTCTGAAGAATACTGATGTTTCCTGCATGGCCTCAGTTTCGCACCATACCTTTGTACTGGTAAAACATTAAAGACAGAAGTTAGAAAGTGATGATATACATTGCAGTTTCAGACTTCATACTTGTTTGTGTCATAACAGAAACTGAGCTTTGTTTACCCACCACAAAAGAGAAGTGTACCCTTGTTCCTGCCATAACAGGTGCTCAGCTATGCTACCCCCAAAAGAACAGTATATGAGTGTTTGTGCCATCCAACCTGGACTTCATCTGTTGGCAACATTATATTATATCATCATGATATTACATATAGTATTCCCAGTTAATATCCTCTCACATGCTAAGGCAAATGATATGGAATGGCTTACACACTGCATGCATTAGATAACTGATGACTGATCAAGAAACACAGAAAGGTAAGACAGAGCTGTATACTTGTAAGCATAATTATGACAGGTTGTGTGATCACTAACTGGTCTATGTCTAAATATAGTAAAGAGAATTAGATGCACAAATCACAGTTGATGATGTGATAACAGTGTACATTCTGATGCAGTTGGTTGTGTGAAGAATGACTTCATTTTGTTGATGCAAAGTTGTTTGTGTGGAAAAGCGGACTAAGGCAGGCCTCCTGCTTTCTGAAGCTGTATTGGTGTGAGGGTTCAAATCCTAACATATATAGAAATTTCTGATGTGTACTATCAGTTTTGACTGTGCTTTTACAGATTTTGAGTATGTGTCCCTTAGTTGTATTCTCTTTTCCTCTTTGTCTTTTTTTAATTCAACTTTTGTGCAATACGCCAAATCCCAAATAATAGTTTGACTAAGCTTTTTTTGTTTGTGCGAAGTGCAACATTGTGGAAACAGGAAAAATCAAATTGCCAAGAAAGCAAACACCCAAAAATAGAACATGAATACAGTCAATTAAAGCACTTAGCCATCACGAAACCAGGACTGGAGTACAGATGGGACTTGGGTATAGTAGCATGTATATATATCACATAATAGCACATGTGCATCATTAGCAATGCGGCTCACATTTGTGCACTGCTTCCCTATGCAAAAAAGGCATATCTCACATGCATGTGCACTTTGTTAACCATCACGTAAATCCAATGCTCATTGCACTATGGAATTGTATATATGACATTTTATTATTGGTATTTATTGTCCAGTTCCTTTGCATGACATAAAACTACATGTGGAAATATTGCAAACTAAGGGCACAATGTAACTATATGTCATATATTTACAATACGTTCATTTGCCCCCCCCCCCCACCACCACCTCAAATTAACACTACAACCCTGGTGTCTCATTACTTTTTCCACACATATATCAACCATAATACTAAGTATTATACATAATGTTGTGTTCTCACTGATGGACAGGGCCACTTGGTAGTGCTCACAGCCTTGCACTGCAAAACTCAAATAGCCAAGTGTGCTCAGTATGGGTACTTGTGTTGTTACACAGCTAGAATTCCAAACAGCCTACTGCTATTAGGCTACTAGCTTCAGATGACACTATGAAACAAAGTACCTAGGCAGGCCTCCCAACCTCTTGTCCCGCACATGGCCTGTCGATGTCATCCACTATAAGTTCACCTGCAGCCCTGTCAAAATCAGACTTGTGCCATGGCATGTGCATTAATTACTGTGTTCTATAGTGTGTGCTCTTAGATAGGTAGTGGGGGTTCCATTCTTACTGCAGCCAACTGGCTATGTGTGTGTGTGTGTGTGTGTGTGTGTGTGTGTGTGTGTGTGTGTGTGTGTGTGTGTGTGTGTGTAGACAAAAGAGCAGAACTGTGTATCCCACAGTTACTTCTCCAATGGCATGGCTTACCAGTTTTTTTAGACTTGCACAAGCCTACACATCCATTTCATGCAGACCTCCCAACCTCTTGTCTCCCACATGGCCTGCTTATGTCATCTGCTATGTTTACTTGCAGTCCTGTCAAAATCAGACTTGTGTCATAGTGCTTATGTTAATTCCTGTGTTCTGTATTGTTTGTACTTAGATAGGTAGGGTTTCTACTCTCAGTGCAGTCAAATGGGTGTGGTGATGTGTGCTTGTGTTGTGTGTTGTTGGTGGACATTACAGTGAGCCTTAAGCAAATGAAGCTGCTGTCTACAAATACAAAAGTGAGAACCCAAAACTGGAAGACCACCCTCCTCAGCCTAAACAAGCAAATAAGATAACTAACTTGTGCAATCTCTCACCCTGATCCTTATTTTCTCTTTTTTTTGTTTTGGATTGTATTTATTTTTTTTGCCCCCACAACAGAGTGGGGTAGGCCTGGCCCATGGGGTCCACCTGCCTCCACTCCACTGGCTATGACACCAAGGCCCAGCATGTCTGAGATGCAACCTGGTAGCCCCCATTCTGCTGGACCTACACTACATGCCCCCCTCTGGTACTTCTGCCTCGCAAGACAGGCCTCTGGTTCCCTCTGGGAGTAGTGGCAGAGGTAGTGACTTTATCACCTGAGAAACGCTGCTGGGGATGGTGCATAGGAATGTGTGCCACACTGTGGGTTCATGATTATGCTGGATGGAGACACTGCTCTCCATCATTGTATAAATAACACAAAGAGACACAGATGTTGCACACTGCAGCCATGGGCACAGTGAGGTGACAGTGATTACAGTCCAGTGGGTGAGGACTCGATTCTCACTGTCACCTTGCTTGATGCCCATGGGTTTGTGAGGTCTGAACTGTTACTCCGACCATGGTATTCAATGACCTCTTGTGTTGTTCAGTTCACCATCCCTGTGTCTTGTCTTGTATCTCCTGTCAGCAATTCCTTCCTCACCTTGCCAACTTACCTGCCCAGTAAATCCCTAAACCAACATTCCTCTCTCTCTCTCTCTCTTTCTCTCAAAAAAAAAAAAAGAAAAAAGAAACGGGCACCTGTCCATCCCCAAAAAAATAAATTGGCCCATACATAGCTCTCCATGTTGCAAATGTGCCTACTTGACACACTTAATTCAGTCCAATTGGCTGTACAAAATGATTACATTGTTGTCACCTCTCTCCCTAGAGGTGGCAGTCTAAAGTCAACTAATCTTCTGTACATATGATCAGTTTTTCAGGGCACATTCTCAGTATACATCATATATTCACAATAATACATGTATTGTCCACCAGCCAAGCAATACAACCCTGGCGGCTTAGTATTTTTAAATATAAATATATATATATATATATATCAACACTACAAAGTGTAATATATAATGTTGTGTGCTCCCTTATGCATAGGGCCAGTTTGTGGTACTGACAGCCTTGCTCTGCTAAACTCAAACAAGCTATGCTCAATAAGGGTACTTGCATTTTTACACAGCTAGGCTTCTACACACCTAGGGCACACATTACAGTAAGGCTACTGGCCTCAAATGAACCTATGAATATGTGCCTATGCAGGCATCATAACCTGTTGTCCCTGACATGGCCTGCTGATGTCAATTATCATAAGTGCACCTGCAGCCAAGTAAAAGTCAGACTTGTGCCATCTCACTTGCTTAAAGTACTGAGTTCTATAGACTGTATACTTAGATAGGTAGGGGTTTTGTTCTCACTGCAGTCAACTGGGTGTATGTGTGTGTGTGTCTACTCAGAAGAGTCGATGTGCTATTCTACAGTTACTTCACAAATGGCATGGCTTGCTGGTCTTTTCATACTTGCAGAAGACTATGCATCCATTTCATGAAGCCCTTCCGACCTCTTGTCTCCCACATGGTTTGCTGATGTCATCCACTATAAGATGACCTACAGACATGTAAAATTCAGACTTCTGCCATGGTGTTTGCATACAATACTGTGTTCTATAGTCTGTGTACTTTGATACATATGGGTTCTGTTCTCACTCCATTCAACTGTGTGTTTGTGTGTGTGTGTGTGTGTGTGTGTGTGAGTGTGTGTGTGTGTGTGTGTGTGTGTGTGTGTGTGTGTGTGTGTGTGTGTGCGTGTGTGCGTGTGTGTGTGTGTGTGTGCATGTGCGTGTGACGGATGTTACTTGACATTACAGCAATGCCTTTACACCAGTATGCAGGACACTGTTATCACCATATGCTCAGCAGACAATGCTGATGTACCACCACATGATCAGCAGACAGTGTTGATGTACCACCACATGATCGGCAGGCAGTGCTGATGTACCACCACATGATCAGCAGACAGTGCTGATGTACCACCACATGATCAGCAGACAGTGCTGATGTACCACCACATGATCAGCAGACAGTGCTTATGTACCACCACATGATCAGCAGACAGTGCTGATGTACCACCACATGATCAGTAGACAGTGCTGATGTACCACCACATGATCAGCAGACAGTGCTGATGTACCACCACATGATCAGCAGACAGTGCTGATCAGCTATATCAGATTATTGCATCTACAACCATCCCACCACAGCAGGATCAGACACTGGCCTGGAGCCCAGGAAGGTATTACATTAGGTGCATAGGAGGTTACTAGGTTGAGGACTGCTGACAGGTATGTTTTGGGGTTTGTCTGGACTGAGGTGGTGAAGTTTGCCCCAAACTGTCCAATAGCAGGTTGATGATGTCTTCATAGTCAGTATGAGTGGTACCATCCACTATTAGTTTGGCACAAAGCTGGCCCTTCAGTTTTAGATTTCTGACGTAGCTAAACAATGCTTCCTGTTTATCTTTAGCTAATGATGCCACTTTAGGTTCATACATGACTTTAGAGGTCTTTTCCAGATAGCTAATTTCCTTGTTCAAGCTGGGGAGGGGTAATTCCTCTGCTGAATCTGTTCCCTCTTGTTCTTAGACATTACCTTCTTCCACTTGTTGTATAACCAGTGTATTACTTATACTATTACTACTAACTTCCTTAATGCTCACTCATCTACTCACCTTCCTTGAAAACCCACTTGACCCACTGCTGTATTATCCCAAAACAGAAACGATCAGACTAAACTCACACCCACAACTTACACATGCTAATATCACATTCTCTTCTAAATACATACTTCCTAAATTTCATCGAACACAACACACAAAATATAATAACCTCAATCCCAGGAAATGTCTATTTCATTACAGTAGAATCCACTACCATTACTTTCTAAACATACTACTCTCTTTAAAAGATGGCGACATCCACCCTAACCCAGGGCCTTTAACTTCTCCTTCTTCATCCCTCAACTCCAAAAGTATCCTACCCATATATTTTCCAAACAATCTAACTCCTTACTATTGCTCATCTTAATATACGCAGCATAAACAATAAAATTACCCAATTACAAGCCCTGACTGAAATCTACTCCTTTGATATTCTATGCTTAACAGAAACTTGGTTAAAACCTACAACCAAAGACAATCAGATCATCCCACCGGGATATAATATCCTAAGACTTGACCGAACTTCCAAAAGAGGTGGAGGAGTTGCTATCCTATATAAACCTCACCTACATGTAACCACCTATGACCTCGAACTACCTCTAGACTCCAGTGCAGAGATTCTTATCTCTAAACTCCTTATTAACAATTCCAAATCTATCTATATCATCTGTCTGTACATACCCCCTGGTAACAACATAGCAACTATGGAATCTATTCTCTCCTGGCTATCCCAAAACCTACCTCAAGAAACAATAATCCTAGGTGATACAAATATAGACTGGACCTCCTTCTGCAGTAACCTCCTTCCAACCACATAAACCTATATGGGTATTCCCAAACTATCACCTCCCTACCAGGACAAATAAATCCAATAAGAAATCTAGCCTTTTAGACTGGATTCTGATTAACCGTCTTCCCCATACTTATGAATCAGGAACCCTCCCAGATGATTTAAGTGACCACTCCCTTACCTATATAATCAGACATAAAACTAGCTGTCCCTCTCCCACATCCACAATAAGCATCAGATCCAAAAGAACTTTAACTCTGAACTATTCCAGATGGAACTAAAAGCATGTAACTGGTCACCACTACAAACTTTATCCTTAGATGAAGCCGTTACTTACTTTAACACCAACTTCCTTACCATCCTGAACCACCATGCCCCAACCAGACAAATTAGAACAAAACCAAACATGCACCATGGCTCTCTAAAGAAACCAAACAAAAATCAAAGATAGAAACAAACAATGGATAATATGGAAAAAGACTCAAAGTCCCATCCACCAACAAACCTTCAAACAACTAAGAAACCAAACCAAAAAGCTGCAATATTAGATAAAAAAACTACTACCTACTATCCCAACAAGTGAATCACTCCAAACCACAAAAGTTCTGGTCCAGCATCAATCAACTACTCCACCCAGGAAAATCAACCACTCCTAGCCCTCAAAATACTGAACACAAAACTTCAATAAATATAGCTAATGATTTTAACACATTCTTCACTAACACTATACAAACACTAGCTAGCCAGCTCTCACCTCAGAACTTCACTTTACCTACTAAAAAAACAAACTGTTCTCCCTCCTTTCAACTTCACCCCGTCCCTACATCATATGTGCTTACCCTCCTTCAGAAATTGAAACCATGCTCTCCTCAGCAGACCAACTACCTGCAGAATTTCTGCAACTAGCTGCTAAAGCCATTGCCCTCCCAATATCAATCCTGATCAACAGAACCATTACTGAAAGCTATATCCCTTCTATATGGAAAATCTCCCATATTATCCCCTCCACAAAGGTGGCCAATCTACCGAGCTTTCCAATTATCGACCTATTGCCCTCCTCTCACCTCTAGCTAAGATCATGGAAAAATGCATCCACAAACAACAGCTTCAACACTTAACACAAAATAACCTTCTAGCTAACTGCCAGCATGGTTTTAGACCTTCACATAGTACCTCCACTGCCCTTCTCTCCTTCACAGATACTATCAACAAACACCGTAGTCTAAACAAACTCTCTTCTGCCCTATTCATTGACTTATCTAAAGCCTTTGACATGGTGAATCACCAAATTCTTATTACCATAATAAAATCCCTATCACTTGACACATCCTCCATACAGTGGTTCCAGTCCTACCTTGACAATAGACAGCAGGCAGTACTATGGCACAAGTCCCTCTCTACCCACTTACCAGTCAACCTCGGTGTCCCCCAAGGATCCATCCATGGACCTCTACTCTTTTCCATTTTCATCAATGACCTCCACCTAGCCATCCCTCAAGCCTCATGTATACAATATGCAGACGATTCTACACTTATATGCTCAGCCTCATCCTCTTCAGACCTCCTATACCTTACCCAACAAGTCTTCAACACAGTAGAGAAATGGTTTACTCACAGATGCCTTCTCTTAAACCCCAAAAAGACCAAACTCCTTCTATTCTCTCCCACCAGCAAATACCCCCCATTGGATTTCACAGTCACTTCTATCAACAAAACTATTATATCCCCTGAAGCTACAACTAAACTATTAGGAGTCACCATCGACAATAAACTAAACTTCGATACACATATAAACAATACTATAAAATCAGTTAATAAAAAATTGGGCTCCCTGTATCAGATTAAATCTTTTCTCCTACCCTCTGCTCGTACAATAATAGCACACACACATCTAATATCTCCTCTTCTATATGCCTCACCCATCTTTACTAAACTATCTAAACACAACCTCAGCAAACTGGAAAGGTCCTATAATAACATCGCCAGATTTGCCACAGGAAACCCATTTCGAACCCATCATTGCCTCAATTTAAAACAGCTAGGCTGGCTTGAACTACAGAACCTAATCAAATTCAATCAACTAACTATAGCTCACAAAACCCTTTACACACCATCCAAAACACCAGCTCTATCCACACTAATCACTCCCTACAAGAACCTAGATTCCCTTAGGTCTTCACATAAACTCTTAGCTAGTTCTACCAAAACAAACAACAAGGCCGGTGACTCTCTTTTTTCAAATACAGTAGGGAAAGCCTGGAATCTTCTACCAAATGACATTTCTACACTTCCCTCACTATCCATTTTCAAAAACAATCTGAAAGTATATCTCAAATCTCACTGGCTATGTTACTGTTCCAAACCTGACTAGCTCTATAGTCACCCTAAACTCTGATCTTCCCTTCTTTTCCTTCAGAAAAAAAAAAAAAAAAAAAAAAAAAAAATGTTTTTTGGTTCTGCCATATTAACTGCATCTACTGTTAAGAGTGAATTCTATACTGACAATTTACTTTGAATTGTTAGAATTTATCCTGTAAATCAGTCTGTTTTTGCTTGTATTTTTTGTATTGATTTTGTTTATATGCTTAACTCACAGAAATTTGTTAATTTAGCTGTATTTACCTAGGAGCTTTTCTCCCCGGGCCTCTACTGAAAATGGACATGTATCCAGTTAGACTAGCCCGGTAAACAAATGTAAAATAATAATAATAATAAATAAATGATGCCCACCAGGGTGGCTTTGTTTGAACTTGTTTTGATCTGTTCATATTCAGCTGACTCTATACATCTGTATAAGTGTTTATACCAGCCATTTGTGTACACCTCTGTATAGCAGTTATTGTTGACAGTGGCAGCAGGGGGTTTGCAATTATTTATGGCATCGGTTAGGAGTCTATACTTTGCTTTGTATTAATGTTTCATCCTTTCTGCTCTTGAGGGGATGTCAGGTATGATTGTGATTGTGAACAAGACTGAATTGTAATCTGACCTGACCAGGGGGGCCAACACACATAGGTTAGTGCAGAGAACCACTATGTTGGTCAGTACTTAGTCTAGGACATTCAAGCCCCTTGTGGTGGTGCAGCCTATCTGTTACACATCATGTGTATTAAGAAAGTCCAGGATGCTTAGGGTGAGTGTTTTTCTACACATATATGACACAAAATGTATGGAAGGATAGTTGAAATCACACCGAGGTGTTTGCTGTATAGTGAGTAACTCAAGTAGGTCCAGTTTGGCAGAGTGGTACTCATGGTTTATGGTGGGGGACCAGTAGCTAACAATGATATGGAAGGAGGACTTGTAGTAGTGCTACTTGTAGTAGTTGTACTCCTTGAACAGTCTTGCAGTGTATTTGTCTTTATTGAAGATGTATAAACCTCTGCCTTTGATTCTCTCATGCTCATTTTGATGTGTGCACATGTGGAAGGCATTGTGCTCTTACATATCCAGGGTGCTCTCTGATGTCTTGAACCATGTCTGTGTGACTGCACAGACATGGGCACCTTTCAAGGTAAGGAGTTCTTCCAGTGAGTGCAATTCCTGATTTTAAACTTCTTGCATTAAGCAGCATAACCTTCAATTTGTCTGTAGTGGATTCTTTTACGTTGGTACTTTAGTTGTGCTGACATTACCTAAAAAGGCCACTAAGGAGGAGGCAAGCACCTTCATATAGTATAGTGAAGTATGTTTCCAGTCATTCACTGCAACAGACAGTGTCATATCGGGACTTGTTGTTGAGAGACATGCGTGCGTGTGTTATGTGATCTGATGGACCCTGGCACCTGACAGGCAGCTGACTGTGACCTTCTCCTTTTCCAGCTTGTTGAGGGTAACATCTGTGGGTCACACTATGGAGTCACTTATGAGCAATTTATTTGGTTTTGAGGTTTTTGCCTGATGGGCTTATTAACTGAGGAACTGGTGTGTGTGTATTATTATGTGTAGTGGATTCTGTTGGGTCTGCACTGTGTCCAGTAGGTTTGCGCTTGGGAGGTCTCCGATCTTTAGCTAGGTTTATAACGAATACTTATGTATATGTCGGTTTATGTATTGTGAGCTTGTTGTGTGCAAGGGGTGACAACATGCTTGATATCTCGTTTGTTGTTATGTGAGAGAATTGTTTCCTAATTCATAGTATAGATACAAATCTCACACATTCTATTAGTTTGTTTTAGCAGTAACTGACTGTTAGTATAAACAAGGCAATTGCTCTGTTGTCTCAGGATGTTCATGTAAATCAGGCTGCCTGGAGAAATTATCAGAAATTGTCCATTCATTATGGAGGGTAGATACTGTAGTAACTAGCGAAGTGGGCTAGAGAGTCCAGGTTTTGGTGCAAGACTAACAAAATGTGGTGAAATGGAGAGCAAGCATGGGGAATTACAAAATGAAAACAAGGCAGGAATGTGCAGGAAAGGTGTAGGAAAGAACCACAGCTATCCAATTCTTCCGGAATAAAACATGAGCATGTATACACAAATTTTGATGAATGTGGGCTGTCACCTCCAAACAGAGGGGTTGATCACAACACATTCTGTTGTATACAGAATTGGAAAGAATCATGTGTCATGATGATACTTGTGAGAAATTGAGAGCTATGCATGTGACAATATATATATATATATATATATATATATATATATATATATATATATATATATTTTTTTTTTTTTTTTTGTGGGAGAACACCATGGATGGGGTGAGGGTGGGAAATCTTGGTCCCATGCATGTTGAGGCAGCTGAAGCTGAGAATTTAATCCTCATCCAGTGAACTGTCATCGCTGTCACCTCACTGTGCCATTGACTGCAGTGCCTGATGTCCGCGACTCCTACGGGTGCTCTGCATGAAAATGGAGAAAAGGCACTCCATCCAGAGTAGGTGTGAGCCAACAGTGTGGCACAAAGTCCTACGCACCGTCCCTGGCAGTTCATCATGGGTGATAAACTCACCACCTCTGCCACTGCCCATCAGGTGAGCATAGCTAAACATGTTTATGTTAAGCGGAGCATCGAGCAAACACTGGCAAAGAAAAGGGAAAAAAAAAGAAATTAACACGCAAAAGGGAGACTGTCCACAGTTTTGTAGAATGTCCATATATCTGCATCATATTTTTGGAGTGTTCTTTGTAAAATGTGTGGTTTATTGTGAAATTACTGAAGATTGCATTCAATATATAATGACATACATTTCTGTTCTGTAAATCTGCGGTGGTAGTGCTGCGGTAGCGTTGTCACCTCCCAGTAAGACGCTGTCCGGTTCGATTCTCAGCTAGAGCGTCTTCTGCGTGGAGACATGCGTGAATGGGTGTACCTTCCTTGAAGGCTGTGCATCAGGGCTGGTAACTTGCCACGTAAAAATCAACTACCAATCATTAGCGGACCGGAGTTCCGCTGTGACGACCCCTAACCGGGAAAAGCCGAAAGATACAACAACAATTTAGTGCCTTACCACACTGTACAAAGCCAAATCAGTCAACATCAACCACAAAATGTTGACAACATGAATGCTGACACTCTAATTTGCATGCACGGAGCAATAACCTCAATGCATGCAAAAAACAAAACTAAAATAAAACAATAAAGCATATTTTTTTGCAAGGGGGGAAGCACCACTGCACCCCTCCTGCTAATTATATATGCTAACACTGAGGTCATGCAATGTCAGGGGAAACAGATGCCAACCATACATGGATTCAGCTAAACTGAGTCCCCTATATATGAACTTTGAAACCCGAAAGTGCTTATCTCTCCATTTGTTTTATTATTTTAACATGTTTTGACAATGGGCAGGATTCACGAAGGCTTGCACGGAGTGTAAGAGACGTGTAACACTCCATGCAAGCCTTGCGATCCAGGAACAGCCCTAAACTCTGTGTAAGAGACCAGCTAAAACGTCTCTTACACGGACTGGGTGTGGATATGCTAAATACCTCACTTGCAGCTGAAAGGTATGCAAATGAGGTATATTAGCGATCCACGAAGCAGAAACCAGCCCGTGTAAGAGACGTTTTAGCTGCAGAAATGTACTCAGTTGACAACTGAGTACGTTTCTGCAAATATCACAATGGAGCCATGTCAGCTCCAAATAAAGGGTGCATATGTGTCAGGCAGCATGCCAATGGCCAAATATGTGGCCATTGGCAAGGTACCCCGATGCAAATATTAAAAAAATATAATTTTTTAAACCCAGCACAGCCCCGCACAAACGGGCTGCGCTGTATAAAACATAAAAATGAAGGATATAAACCCACAAATGTGGGTTTTATGCAATACATGGAATGACAATGCAGGGACCAGCAGACCAAAAACAACATGGCCACCGTGTAGTGGTTGCTAAGGGGGGAAGCTGAGTCTAAGACATGTAATTAAGCATTAGTAGGCAATCTCATGTAAATGAGGGTTAGGATACTGAATCCCACAGTCACATAGCAAATGAGCACAGTCTGAGTAGTGTAAGAGATACATAAGGGGGAGGAATAGAGAAGGAGATAGGTGACATCACAGGGGGGAATGGTAGAAAGAAATGCAGTTCATTGGAGGTCAGTGTAACATGACAGATGACAGACACAGATCAGGGAAAGAGGAGTGCCACAAGATAAGCATGGGAAAGTCAAGAAATGGAAGGTGTACACTGTTACTTATACACAGATCAGGGAAAGAGGAGTGCCACAAGATAAGCATGGGAAAGTCATGAAATGGAAGGTGTACACTGTTACTTATACACAGATCAGGGAAAGAGGAGTGCCGCAAGATAAGCATGGGAAAGTCAAGAAACGGAAGGTGTACACTGTTACTTATACAGATCAGGGAAAGAGGAGTGCCGCAAGATAAGCATAGGAAAGTCAAGAAATGGAAGGTGCACACTGTTACTTATACACAGATCAGGGAAAGAGGAGTGCCGCAAGATAAGCATGGGAAAGTCAAGAAATGGAAGGTGTACACTGTTACTTATACACAGATCAGGGAAAGAGGAGTGCCACAAGATAAGCATGGGAAAGTCAAGAAATGGAAGGTGTACACTGTTACTTATACACAGATCAGGGAAAGAGGGGTGCCGCAAGATAAGCATGGGAAAGTCAAGAAATGGAAGGTGTACACTGTTACTTATACACAGATCAGGGAAAGAGGAGTGCCGCAAGATAAGCATGGGAAAGTCAAGAAATGGAAGGTGTACACTGTTACTTATACACAGATCAGGGAAAGAGGAGTGCAAGATAAGCATGGGAAAGTCAAGAAATGGAAGGTGTACACTGTTACTTATACACAGATCAGGGAAAGAGGAGTGCCGCAAGATAAGCATGGGGAAGTCAAGAAATGGAAGGTGTACACTGTTACTTATACACAGATCAGGGAAAGAGGTGTGCCACAAGATAAGCATGGGAAAGTCAAGAAATGGAAGGTGTACACTGTTACTTATACACAGATCAGGGAAAGAGGAGTGCCACAAGATAAGCATGGGAAAGTCAAGAAATGGAAGGTGTACACTGTTACTTATACACAGATCAGGGAAAGAGGAGTGCCGCAAGATAAGCATGGGAAAGTCACGAAATGGAAGGTGTACACTGTTACTTATACACAGATCAGGGAAAGAGAAGTGCCACAAGATAAGCATGGGAAAGTCAAGAAATGGAAGGTGTACACTGTTACTTATACACAGATCAGGGAAAGAGGAGTGCCGCAAGATAAGCATGGGAAAGTCAAGAAATGGAAGGTGTACACTGTTACTTATACACAGATCAGGGAAAGAGGAGTGCCGCAAGATAAGCATGGGAAAGTCAAGAAATGGAAGGTGTACACTGTTACTTATACACAGATCAGGGAAAGAGGAGTGCCACAAGATAAGCATGGGAAAGTCAAGAAATGGAAGGTGTACACTGTTACTTATACACAGATCAGGGAAAGAGGAGTGCCACAAGATAAGCATGGGAAAGTCAAGAAATGGAAGGTGTACACTGTTACTTATACACAGATCAGGGAAAGAGGAGTGCCACAAGATAAGCATGGGAAAGTCAAGAAATGGAAGGTGTACACTGTTACTTATACACAGATCAGGGAAAGAGGAGTGCCACAAGATAAGCATGGGAAAGTCAAGAAATGGAAGGTGTACACTGTTACTTATACACAGATCAGGGAAAGAGGAGTGCCACAAGATAAGCATGGGAAAGTCAAGAAATGGAAGGTGTACACTGTTACTTATACACAGATCAGGGAAAGAGGAGTGCCACAAGATAAGCATGGGAAAGTCAAGAAATGGAAGGTGTACACTGTTACTTATACACAGATCAGGGAAAGAGGAGTGCCGCAAGATAAGCATGGGAAAGTCAAGAAATGGAAGGTGTACACTGTTACTTATACACAGATCAGGGAAAGAGGAGTGCCACAAGATAAGCATGGGAAAGTCAAGAAATGGAAGGTGTACACTGTTACTTATACACAGATCAGGGAAAGAGGAGTGCCGCAAGATAAGCATGGGAAAGTCAAGAAATGGAAGGTGTACACTGTTACTTATACACAGATCAGGGAAAGAGGAGTGCCACAAGATAAGCATGGGAAAGTCAAGAAATGGAAGGTGTACACTGTTACTTATACACAGATCAGGGAAAGAGGAGTGCCACAAGATAAGCATGGGAAAGTCAAGAAATGGAAGGTGTACACTGTTACTTATACACAGATCAGGGAAAGAGGACTGCCGCAAGATAAGCATGGGAAAGTCAAGAAATGGAAGGTGTACACTGTTACTTATACACAGATAGGGAAAGAGGAGTGCCACAAGATAAGCATGGGAAAGTCAAGAAATGGAAGATGTACACTGTTACTTATACACAGATCAGGGAAAGAGGAGTGCCACAAGATAAGCATGGGAAAGTCACGAAATGGAAGGTGTACACTGTTACTTATACACAGATCAGGGAAAGAGGAGTGCCACAAGATAAGCATGGGAAAGTCAAGAAATGGAAGGTGTACACTGTTACTTATACACAGATCAGGGAAAGAGGAGTGCCGCAAGATAAGCATGGGGAAGTCAAGAAATGGAAGGTGTACACTGTTACTTATACACAGATCAGGGAAAGAGGAGTGCCACAAGATAAGCATGGGAAAGTCAAGAAATGGAAGGTGTACACTGTTACTTATACACAGATCAGGGAAAGAGGAGTGCCGCAAGATAAGCATGGGAAAGTCAAGAAATGGAAGGTGTACACTGTTACTTATACACAGATCAGGGAAAGAGGAGTGCCGCAAGATAAGCATGGGAAAGTCAAGAAATGGAAGGTGTACACTGTTACTTATACACAGATCAGGGAAAGAGGAGTGCCACAAGATAAGCATGGGAAAGTCAAGAAATGGAAGGTGTACACTGTTACTTATACACAGATCAGGGAAAGAGGAGTGCCGCAAGATAAGCATGGGAAAGTCAAGAAATGGAAGGTGTACACTGTTACTTACACAGATCAGGGAAAGAGGAGTGCCGCAATATAAGCATGGGAAAGTCACGAAATGGAAGGTGTACACTGTTACTTATACACAGATCAGGGAAAGAGGAGTGCCGCAAGATAAGCATGGGAAAGTCAAGAAATGGAAGGTGTACACTGTTACTTATACACAGATCAGGGAAAGAGGAGTGCCGCAAGATAAGCATGGGAAAGTCAAGAAATGGAAGGTGTACACTGTTACTTATACACAGATCAGGGAAAGAGGAGTGCCACAAGATAAGCATGGGAAAGTCAAGAAATGGAAGGTGTACACTTTTACATACACTAACGTTTCTTGCTGGGCGTGCATGTGCATGTGTGTGCACCATGAAGCGCAAGTAGGGCAGTGTGCGCACATGTAAGGCAGACTGAACATGTGGGAGCATGTTGGTAGATGTTTAACACTGTTTGCGCTGGTGTGCATGCGTGTAGGGCAGACTGAGCATGTGGGAGCCTGTTGTCAGACTTGTAAGACTGTTTGCGCAGGTGTGCGCGTGTTTTAACCCGAATAGGCAGATCCTGAACAGTGTAAGCATGTGTGCACGCGTGTAAGCCACTGTGAGCGCGTTTCTGCTGGTATGCACGCTGCTCCCCCCTGAGGAAACAGAAAGGAAAAAGGAAGCAACAGAATTAGTAGGAAGCTAGCAGGGAATACTGCTGGAGCTAGCAGGTGAAAACAATTAGAAGCAGGAAATTACACAGGCAGAATAGTAGCCCAGCCCAGCACTTAAAACTGTGCAAACAGCAGTGCAGGATGTTTCTCTCAAGAGACACTGCAAGACAGGAGTAAGCTAATAGAAATGAAAACTGAAAAAGCTTCACTCAGAGCAGAAATGTTAGGGGCTGCCATAGCTGTCATAATGAGACATAGGCAACTTGCTGAGGGTGGTGACAATGCAGATGGTACCAGACAACCCACAGTGAGGAGACGGAGAAGAGTGTACAGGCCTAGGGTCACCTACCACGGGTTACATGAGCTGGAGATAGTAGAGCGCTATAGAGTGGACAGAGAGCTCCTGCAGCAAATAGTTGAGCTGTGCAGGCCACGCCTCACACACAGAACCAACAGAGGGGAACCCATCCCAGTGGAAACCAAGGTATGTGTTGGCCTAAGAATACTAGCAACAGGTACCTCCCAGAGACCAACTGGTGATATGATGGGGATATCACAGGCATCAGCCTCCAGGGTACTGCACCAGTTCCTGGATGCCATGTCAGCACATGTCGGTGATCATGTATATTTCCCCAATGCCCGTGAGGTATTGGCCAGCAATATGCGTCTCTTTCAGCAAATAGTGGAATACCCTGAGGTAGTGGGTGCAATAGACTGCACGCACCTACGCATCAAAGCACCAGCCGGTGAGCAGGGTATGGCCTACATTAACCACAAAGGCTTCCCCTCCATCAACTGCCAGGTTGTGTGTGATGCCCAGGGCATAATAATGAATGTGTGTGCTGGCTGCCCTGGGAGTTACCATGATTCCCACATCTGGCATTTGACGCAGCTGTACCAGACATTTGCCAATGGGGACATCCCACATGGACACCTAGTGGGGGATGCAGGTTATGCACTGGAGCCGTGGCTGATGACACCCATCAGAAACGTACACACACCTGAACAGGAACGCCATAATGAGGCACATGCACAAACACGTAATGCAATAGAGCATGTGTTTGGGCTGCTCAAGTCACGGTTCTGATGTCTGGACACATCTGGTGGAACCTTGCAGTACACACCAACTACATGTACCCAAATTGTCATGGTATGTGCTATGCTACATAATATGATCTTGCGAAAACAGCTGCAGCAGGACCAGCATAGGGCTGGGCCAAACAGCCCCCCACCATTGCCAAGGCCATCACAGGAAGAGCGTGACTCAGAGGAGGAACAACCTGAGCCTGGCCCAGTAGGCAGAAGGAGGCATGCCCAGTATGCCCTGGCCATGGCAAAGAGGCAACGGATAGCAGATACACTGGCTCAGTAGGAACCCTGAGAATGATACCCCCTCTGACTCACTCAAATAATAACAGGGATGCCTAAAATGACATGAGCTGTGCGCAAACATGTACAGGGAGTGTAATATGCACATCCAACAAAGGCAGCCCTGCAGCACCACCTGAGGCATGAATGCCATGTGTTAAGTAATGTAACACCATGTACTATATGCACACCTGAGGACCCTGACTAACATCCACCCTCACCAAGCATGAAGCTACAAAATGATGATGGGATGATAAATAGCAATAACTGGCTGAAGTAATGCAGTTAGTCAAAGGGGAGCCAATGTGTTCCAGCCTGGGAAGACATGCGGAGCATGACATGATGCACCACCTGCTAGGGGTGGCGTGCACCTGTCAGTCCAGGCCCCATGGATACTGGCAAAGGCTGTCAGTACCCACAGCATGCCCTGAATAGGTAAGTCTCAAAACACAAACCCACCTTCATAGGTACCACAAGGGATAGGAACCTAGATGTAATGCTACCCAATGCCAGAAGTCTAAACAGCAAGATCTGTGCAGTGTAAATGCACACAGTATGGAGAATGTAGATATCAGTCCTGTAATAGAAAACTGGGTCAAGGCTCACATCAGCATCCTAACACTACCAGGTCACACCTCATACTGTGCTGTACAGCCGCAAAACATGGAACAAGCTACAAATGGAGGGTGACTAGCAAAAAATGGCAAGGATAACCACACCCCCATGTTGGTACCACAACAATAAGCAGCATGGATTAGCCATGGTCAAATACCAATGGCTAAAACCGCCTCCCAGTATATAGCCTGCTGCAGACTACTGTCCTAATATCAGGAGCTGCACCTGGCCTATGTTGGAATACATGAATATATCAAGCCCCCCAAACCACATTATATTGCTTGACTGAAAATACCCAGACATACACTGGGAGCATTATACTAGCACCAACACAGTAGGAGAAAAGTTCCCAGAATCCATAAACCAAAATGCCCAGGAACAACGTACCACTCCCACAAATGGGGTAAGCATACTGGATGTGATAATCAGCAACATGTGTACTGGATGGCAAGATGAGAAGTGTATTCCTCACTGGTAAGACCAGACCATAGAGTAATCACATTGGATATACACATCCTGACCACAGTCCCTGGCCAGAAAACCACAGTGAAAAACATGTGTAAAGCATAGGTTGCACCCCTCCAAACCGATGTGCAATCCATGAAAGGCCCTGTGCAAGTGCAGAATATGGGACACACCGCAGAACATGTTATACAGGTATTCCATGAACACAGCCAGGAATGCTTGGAGTATGCAATCACAAATAACAACAAGACACAATGCCATACATGCAGGCATCTGGCATGCTGGACTCCAGCCATTACCAAACCATGCAAGAGAATGAGGAAGCTACTACATGATAGAGCAAACATAAAAAGGGAAGTAATCACTGATCAGTAGTATGGCAATAAAATATGTCCACACATACAATCCACTAAGGCCAGCCACAACAAGTAGAATCTGTGAATCCAGAGGCAATGTGACACCTGCCCCAAGTACACAGACAACCCACAACTCCCCCCAATAAATACAAATATATGTGAGAGATGCAACCATGTATCCAAACTGGAGGCAGAGCTCCTCCAACGCAGTACTGTCAAAACTAGTCAGGAGGAGAAGGTAACCACATACACCACAAACCCAATCCCACATAGACCTATCACAACTGTAAACCAAACACATAAATACAGAAAAACATTCACGGAGGCCCAATTACAAATACACCACACCAACAGAAGCCTCCAAAGCAGATCCTAAGCAACCACAACCTCCAAACATAGCACATGCAACACATAATACACAAAGCTGGTGTGCCAAACAGTCACAGGCCAGAAGGAGAAACAACATGCCTGATACAGTTGTAATAGGTGTCTGTATAGGCAGACACACTGCTGTCCCACTCACCAGACTGAACAAGGGAAAGGGTATAGTAAGCTGCCTGTAGGCTGCCACAATATGCCACAAAACACAAGTACGCAGGTCACCCCAAAGCAAGCAGAAATATGATGAACTCATTGTCCATGCTGGTGTGAATGACCTGAGATGCACCTCCCTGTACTACATGAAAAGAGACATGGGTGAGCTCTCTGAGTATGTACCCCAGGCCGGTATGACACTGGCCATTTGCAGCATCCAACCCTCACCAAGAATGATGCCACAGTACAAACACAGAATGATCAGCTTTAACAGGTGGCACAGTTACAGCTGTCAGTCCACGAGGGTCTAATGTCTGTCTGCTTGAGATGTCATGCATGACAAGCCATGCTGCTGTTCCAGGGATGGCTTGCACCTGTTACCCCTGGGCATCTGGATACTGGATAAGGCCTTTGCCACCTCCATAGAGCCGTATGTAGGCAAGGTCAAAAAGACTACTCATCACCCTAGAAAACATAAGTGGTAAAAAACATAAAGGTAATGCTGACCAATGCCAGATGTGTAAACTGCAATATGCATGCCCCTGAAGCACTTCCCAGTATGGAGAACATCGATGTCTGTGCAGTGACAGAAGCCTGCTGCAAGCCTACTGATAGCACACCAGCACTACCAGGTTATACCACATATCATGCGTTATGGCCCCAACACTATCCATATGCAGTACAGACACCCATACTGCCAGGTAACTGACAATGCACAAAGCAGCGGAGACCACCCATGTGCACCTAAGTGTAGTCAAAACTGCTGTACAGTCTGTAGCATGCAACAGACCACACTCTCACACACAAGAACTCCACCCAGACATCCTGAAGACACTGGACAGTATGAATGTCCCACCAAATACCAGACAAGGTACTCACAAATTACCACATAGGTGGTAAACCATTATGTATGCAAGGAGTAATCAGGGACCTAGGGACACAAGTCGACAGTAATCTATCTTGTGACACTCACAATGCCAATGTGGCTAGGAAGATTGTCGATATTGGACACCGCATCATGAAAGGATACACATCTACATCAACAGAGGTCACTGTGCCCCTGTAGTGTTCCCTTATCAGACCCATAATCTAGTAAAATGACTCATATGGGATGTACTGTACGTGACACCTGCAGCGGTTCGGAAGACCTAAAAGGTACCCCACCAAGAGGATAAAGGGTGTCAAATAAATGTCATATGCTGCCTGGCTGTAGACACCCCAGCTGAATGCAGTCACAGACTGCCTACACAGAGGCATTGTATGTCTGTTGTACAAGGCCATGTCCAACACAGGAGTAATGGACATGCTCCACCACAGGAAATAAAAGCCATTGGAGCTGTGAGAGTGACAGATGTCAGCCTCAACACATAATGAAATAGGATGTGCTGGAGGGACAGATATATAACCCAGAGGCTCCCCACACCCAGAAACAGGATCCCAATCCATGTTAGGCAGAGCCCCTCACTGACATTCCTCAACAGGAATATTGCCAAGTGGATGGATGATTGTACATGTACACTGGGGGTCTTCACTGTGTCATGACCAGACAGAGGCACAGTAAAGAAAATCATAAATGGCCATAATAGTCACATAGCAAGGGGCGGCGAAAGACACACACACTCTGGCTTGGCTTACTAATGCCCTAGGGTGGATAGCCTAGTATGAACCCATGAACCTATGAAGATACAAATTGTACAGGACACTAAGGATAAACACAAGGCTTACTTAACTGATGGTAGGAACCATGTTGGGAATCCACAGATATGCTCCGAATCACACAGATATTACAAACAACATACCAAACACACACACATATTGCCACCATACAACCTGAGAGGTGCAGTGCAAACCCCCCCCCCCCCCAGAATGCAAAATATCTATCCCAACAGACTGCTGGTCCCCTGACATTGCATATGCTGAGGTAACAGCCATCATCTGCAAAGCAAAACACACAGCAGCAAAGGTATGTGATGGTGTCCTAGGCTGAGGCCAACATGGACTCCAAGAATAATGGAATGCCAAATCACACTACTGCCCAATGTCAGCCTTACCACAGGATATGTACCCAAAGAGCAGTGTACAACAACAGTGGTCCCTCACAACAAAGGTGTTGCCTGAATGGATACTGCAAACTACCACCCCAGGATCCTGACAAGCTTGGTCTGCACAGCTATGGAAAGGATCAGTATGTACCGCAGACATAAAGCTATCGTGGACCTACTGATACCGGACCCTACACAGTGTGGCTGTCGTAACTGCAGATCCTGCCCCTAAACATGTTTGACCCATTTGAAACAGTCATTAAGGTCATTGATGAGGGCAATGTGGTCCACACAGCGTAGCTGGACCGTGCATATGCTTCCAGACAATACCCTACGAGTTCAGTATGGATATGTTCACCAGCTTAAATATATACCCCTATGTCAGTAGAGGGGTTGCAAACCAGACCAAGGATAGAACTGACATGGTCAGACATGCTGCATCCATGTCAGACTACAAGGCAGATATGAGTGGCATCCCACAAGGCTTGGTCCTGGGACCCCCCCCCGTTCCGTATATATGTCCCATAGGTATAGGCCAACATGGAAGGACTGTGACTAAACATGTATGCAGAGGAGTACAAACAGCCCACCATATCCGACCCCCAGCTGACATAAGCAACCCACAAAAGGGCCACCTAGAAACAGACAACTGGAGCCATAGCCATGTCAGCAAGCTAATTGCAGAACTGTGTATAGACAACCACCATGGATATACAGTAAGTGCCCAAAAATTACCATACATGTGTTAACCCATTACGTACCTAACATGTATTGAGAGACCTGGGGACACAAGGTGATAGATATCCTGCTCTGGACAAACATGTGGCTGTAGTGTTCGCAGAAACATACCATATACCCACCCAATCATTAAGGTTGTCAGATGTAGATAAGGGGAGGTCACTGTGGTTCTGCAGTCATCCTTCATCAGCGTCACAATTTACTACAATAGCCCCTGTGGGATATACCTCAGCAGACACCTCCATCAACTGTAAAGTCCACAACAGTACCCCACCAGGAGTAGCAAAGAGCATGAACAGATGCCATGTGTTGCCTGAGTAAACAAACTGCAGCTCCACATACTGCCATACTGCCCAGCCAGAGGCATGCTGTGCCTGATGTATGAAGCCATGTCCAAGCTGGAATCAATGAACATGCTGCACCTTGTACAATCTGAATGGCAGTGAGCTATGCACATGAGAGACCTGAACCCCAGCACTGACATACATAGGACAAGCTGTACAGAATGATCCATAACACAGAAGGCAGCCCCACTCTTGAGTAAACACCCGGTACAGGTTAGCCAGAGAGTCACCTATCGACACCCCTCAAGAGGAATCCCGATGAGTGGATGGGAGATGGTAGGTTAACCCTGGGTATCACTGTTATGTCAGAGGTAGACGGAGGCACAGTATACTAACCATGACATATGTCATGGCAAACTCCAGTTACAATGTGTGTCGAAGGACAAACACACCCTGTGACTAGCATCAGAAATGGCCTAGGGAACATCGCTAGTGTTTGCCAATGTCCACCTATGTTGTGGAATACACTACCAATGTTGGACGAGCCTGGTGTAGGTAGTCCATATCTGAACATAATGCAACATGGTCATATGTGCACAACTGGCCCCTACACAGTCTGTTGTGCTCACTATGAAGATGTCAAGCAGTGATAGGACTAAAGCCCAGGATATTGTCCACCACAGTGAAAGTACTGAACCAGTACACTATACGGTACTACAGTGTTAGGTCATTATGAAAGGATGTTGACAACTGTATGCAAAGTATCCCATGCAATCCCTGCAGGCACAGTATAATCCCTGTTGTGGCAGACACGAAGCAGTTGGCCAGTTAGTACACAACATGACACCCAACACACAACCATAAACGTGAGATATTGTTGAAGTTCACACACACCCAAATATGTGGTGGACTTCAGAGTGCAACATATGGAAAGCTCACACTGGGCATGCTCGCACACTTTGATAAATGAGGCATATGTCAGACAACATGCCATGGAAAGGCTGAACTGGGCATGCTCACACACTTAGGCCATATCTCCGTTTAGCAGTTGGCCACACATATCTGGTATTTGTACGTGTCATTCCAGGAACCAACCACAACACAGCAATCTGCCCAGTGCACACAGTAAATGACTACAGAGACATAAGTGATATAGTGGATCGCCCTCATAGTCAAACATCTTCCACAGATACACAAGTTGTTCATAGGAACAGGGAATGCTATGGCAATCAAGACCTGCAAACAGAAAAACAGCACAACAAATATTGTGCATCTGACAATTGAACATATGGGTGTGGAGGTCAATACTAGGCTTGTTGCCCTAGGGAATGATAGCTTAGCCAGAGTGTGCTTGGCATCTGCATCCCCAGTACAGTAGGCTACTGTGCCACTGTAAAGTAGGTCACATAAGGCAATGTGTGAGGCTAGTGAGCTGTGCCTCTGTCAAGCAGGGGCACAGTGGAGATCCCGGGTTTGAATGTGTTAAGCCACAGCCATGTTGTTGGTGTGTGCTGGAAGAGGGTTGCTGAGGACCTCTAACAGTAAGTGGCCGTCAATAACAGACTGAGGGGAGCCCTATCTGCATTGTCTGGACAATTCCACTGTCAACACTGTGTTGTGATGATTATGTGGGAATGAAGTGTCATGCTGGAACTGTTCACAGATGTCCTCCCTCTGTGGGCTACAGCTCTGCAATGTATTAGCTCACTCTGTCTGTTGGACGGCCCATATATGGCTGGTGTACACCTGACAGGTGTCTTGTTGTGGAGCAGTCATGGGTATATGTGGGATAGCATGATCAATGCAAACCTTACACATGCTCATAGAATGCAATTGTCAAGGATTATGCAGAGTGGCCAGTATAGTCCCTCAGCATGGGTCCTTTGAAGTTGTCCACCCCAGTCTTCACAAGTGTAGAGTCTGCTTGTGCTAAACACAGTTTGTGTGCAGTGACAACCTTGCCTGGGGCTGGAGATGGGATATGGATGTCCAGGGAAAGGTGGGTATGGTCAGATATCAACAATGGTGGTCTACCTCTGGTGTGGAACAGTGAGTGCCCATGTTGCAGATGGACAGGTGCAATATGTATTCCCCCATGTGGCTGTGGTGTG
Organism: Protopterus annectens; assembly: GCF_019279795.1. NCBI lineage: Eukaryota > Metazoa > Chordata > Ceratodontiformes > Protopteridae > Protopterus > Protopterus annectens. The sequence continues at coordinate 713,192,339 of NC_056749.1, forward strand.
TGGTTCTGCCATAGCACATGGACCCACAACTTGTAGTGGCTGTAGGGTAAAGTGGTAGAGGCCTGTGTAGTTCCCACACACAATATGCCTGTACCTGATGTTAACAACTGGAATGGTGTATGTGAACACCTGCATATCCCGGCACTGTTCCCAGGGAAGCTAAGTGTGTGTTCTGGATGTGGGAGTGGTGTTCTGGACTGGTTGTGTTGTGTGTTACAGGTCCTGTGGTCACGAAGCATGGTATAGAACATAACCTGCCAGTGCGATGTGCATATCTGACCCTGACGTAGGTGGCTGCAAATGCATATATATGCTATCCCCCACCTGACAGGTAGTACTAGATGTACATACCTCTGTAGAAATAAAGATGTCAGCACCCTATAAATACTGCAGGTGCAGACCAGATGCCCAGTAATTCGGTTAGTGTGCTCTGCTAATGCGTCTCCCTCAAGTGTCATAATATAGGTAGGTAGGAGTTCGAACCATGCAATTGCTCAGTGTGTGTGTGTGTGTGTGTGTGTGTGTGTGTGTGTGTGTGTGTGTGTGTGTGTGTGTGTGTGTGTGTGTGTGTGTGTGTGTGTGTGTGTGAGCGGGGTTGATGTGTGTGCAAGTCTGTGTGAGGGAGATGTCCCTTTTGGCAACTGTGAAAGTACTCTACAGGATGCACATTCCCCTATCTAAGCACGGATGATGTCAGCACCCTATAAGTACAGCAGGAGAAGTAAAACCACCCACTAATTTGAATAGCGCACTCTGCTAATGCGTCTGCCACGAGTGTCATAACATAGTTAGATAGGGATTTGAATCCTGCAACTGCCCAGTGTGTGATCAGGGGGGTTCGTGTGTGTGCAAGTCTGTGTGAGGAAGATGTCCCTTTTGGCAACTGTGAAAGCACTCTACAGGATGCACATTCCCCTGTCTAAGCACGGATGATGTCAGCACCCTACAAGTACAGCAGGAGAAGGGAAGCCTCTCAGTAATTCGAATAGCGTGCTCTGCTAATGCATCTGTCACGAGTGTCATAACATAGTTAGGTAGGGGTTTGAATTCTGCAACTACCCAGTGTGTATAGGGGGGTTCGTGTGTATGCAAGTCTGTGTGAGGGAGATGTCCCTTTTGGCAACTGTGAAAGCACTCTACAGGATGCACATTCCCCTATCTAAGCACAGATGATGTCAGCACCCTATAAGTACAGCAGGAGAAGGGGAACCTCCCAGTAATTCGAATAGTGCACTCCGCTAATGCATCTGTCACGAGTGTCATAACATAGTTAGGTAGGGATTTGAAACCTGCAAATGGTAAGTGTGTGTGTTTGGATGTGAGGAGTTTGTGTGTGTGCAATTCTGCATGAAAGACATGTGCTTTTTTGCAATCAGGAGATCACACTACATGATGCACACTACCCTTTCCAAACACTGATGATGCCAGCACCCTATAAGTACAGCTGGAGAAGAAACACCTCCCAGTAATCTGAATAGCGCACTCTGCTACTGCATCTCTCTCAAGTGTCATAACATAGTTAGGTAGGAGTTTGATACCTCCAAATGGCAAGTGTGTGTGTTTGGATGTGTGGAGTTTGTGTGTGTGCAATTCTGTATGAAAGGCATGTGCTTTTTTGCAATCAGATCACACTACATGATGCACATTACCCTTTCCAAACACTGATGATGTCAGCACCCTATAAGTACAGCCAGAGAAGAGGAACCTCCTAGTAATCCGAATAGTGTGCTTCGCTAATGCGTCTCTCTCACATGTCGTGACATAGTTAGGTAGAGATATGAATCTTGCAAATGGCAAGTGCGTGTGGGTGTGTGTGGGGGTAGTAGGGTGTGTGTAAATGCAAGTGTGACAGAACAGATCCTTTTGGCAAATACTACAATACAGCAGATGCTGCATATTTCCCCAGTAAACACAGGGGATGTCACCACACTATCAGCACAGCCAAACAGGACTAGTTGGCCAGTAATGCCAATAGTGTGCTCTGCTACTGGGTCTATTATCATTGTCAGAGTACAGATAGGTATGTTTTGGAAAGCCACAACTGCCACGTGTGGTTGTGTCACACATTATGACCTTGTGTGGGTCTTTGTGCATAACAATGCATGCCATTGCCTAAAGCAGCAATGGCAATGCACACATGATGTATGTGTATGACACATACACATAAATACCTGTGACCTGCAGTAGTTACCATGTCTGACACATGCCACGAGTGGATAAATGGTATTTGCAATGCATAACAATATGACTGTGTCTTACTGTGCAGGAGCCGCACGAGATATGTGTCTATACAGTGTGGGTGTATATGGTAAAATACCTACAGCAGGGGATACACATCTGGTCTGGGCCATATAGTCTACATGTAGTCGATGTACAGGTTCTGCATGTTCCCACCTGTTGTGGGAGTGGTAACATGTTATTTCACTGCAATTCAGTGACCACATGCTGGGAACCCTTCAACTAGTGTGTTGTAGCTACAGTAATGCTCACGCACAATGTTTGGCTGGATGCAGTCCAGCCATATAAAGACAATTCTTGAGACTGTCATATTGCCAGTGTTGTTATGGAGGATAGGTGGGTTTCCTGTGTATGGGAGGGTTGTGTGTGCCAGGCTATGAACCAGAAGGCAGTCCGACACACTGTTAGCTGCACATGAATAGGCCCTGATGCTTTGTGCTGTGCCAACAACCTGGAGGTGTGTGTATCTGTGGTGCCTTGGGATACCACCCCCCTGTCCATGTGTGTTACATGTGTAGGTGATGACAGGCATGGTATGAGGTATAACCTGGCAGTGATGGGTTGCACCTGTGAGCCGTGAATCAGGACTCTGGTACTGCACAGACATTGCAGTTCACCGTGCTGAGGACAGTGTCCAGTGCATGCATCTTGCGGTGTACACAGCTGGTGTTGTGTAGCATCACTGTTACTGTCTTATCCTGTGTGATACCCGCGGAGGTGGCTATGTAATCCGTGTCCTGTAGCATAAGGCAGTATGTGTGTATCAAGGGGCTTCGCCAATATACATTGGCCCATGGGTGTTAGGTGCAAGCTGCCCCTCGCAAATCATTGTGGCTTTCCTAGCATGTAAGCACACGTTGACAGCCAGTGGATACCCTATGAATGACATTGGAGATTGAGCAGAATGTAGACATAGAACACCCTTCCTACATATAGTGGTAGCATACCCAGTGAGGGTATGATGGCAACCAAGATCAGGCTCATACTGGCCCGTGCCACATGTGGACAGATCCCTTCTATGTTCCCTATCATGTAGTCCAGGGAGGTATGTCTCAGGTCATCCATAGTGGCATGGTCAATGACTGAGTCATATGTGTCCATGCCTCTGACTGACCTGTATGCATGTGTTTTGTGGTGGACCATAGTGCCCCACAGGCATATCACTGTGACCTTCACCATGTACAGCCTGTTGAGCAGGACCCCACTGCAGTGTCCAAGAGAGGTACCTGACACAGCTGTAGCAGGTGTGTTGTGTAGCCCTACAGGCTGTGAGTGTGTGGCACACGGGATGTGTGTGCCATGTGTGGCATGTGCTCTGTTCCGACGTAACGTATGCCTGTGTGCCAGCTGCAGAGGTGTGTGATGCTCAGGCAGGATGCTATTCTGAGTCTCCAAGTATGCCCCAGTGTGTTCAGATTGCTGTCAGTGCGGGTCTATGTCTGACTGGTATTGTAGTCACTGTAGTATGTCATGCCACCTGACAGGGTATGGCATTACTGGGTTCAGAGTGCTCAGTCCACAGATTGGCTATGTGGTGGCATCCCACACATGTGTTGTACATTCCTAGCCAGGGGTGATGGTTGACTGCATACATGTGCCAGCTGTGAAATTGCCACATGACTCACATAAACCACAACTGGACCATAGAGGTGATTCACATGTTACCTTTGCACATGCTACCCTAGAAGTGTGATTGCCATGGTGATTACCAACACATATGGCCAATGGGGAACAACATACTGAAGGTGTGTATGTGTGGGTGTACTGCTACTGATTTCATAGCACTGGCATATATGACTGCACACATGGGTAAATGCCAGGTAGGACATGTGCAATGTGTCACAGGCAACGTACATGCGAACAGGACAGACAGTGATGTTCTGTCATGTGTAAACCTGACATACGTATCGTACGCTATGCAGATGTCACTAGGAGTCCACAGAAGCACTGTAACTCTGCATTGCAGGTGGAAGCAGTGTTCCAGGGAACCCCAAGTGAACATGCATGCAAACAAAGCTACAGTAAGCAGGGTTGGAAGTAGTCTATTGTACAACAAAGAAGGGGTAACACTAACAGTAGGTTACAGTGCAAATATGTGGGCACTATCAACATGTACCCAGGAATGCACAGTGAAGATGCCCATGGTAGAACTGATATTATGTCATAGTTAATTGTGATTTGGATTACATTGGTACTGTACACATATCAACATGCGCAAACATCCACATTGCATAGTCGTTGTGGGCAACTTGCCACCATTACTGTACATGTCCATCATTGCGTATCACTACTTGCATTAGCTTCCCCCCTGTGCTACCCACGTATGTGGCTATCTGTTGACATCCTTACCACCGGTATGCAATAATGTGCAGCTGTTACACTTTGGTACGTACTATGGGTGCAGATAACAATTCAGGACAGTCATATGGTTACTGCATCAGGCATGCTGGGATATACACACAGTCATATCAGCACACTGTACTGTTACCAACATGATACTACTAATACACTTCTATGTAGTCACCCTGTGCATCAGCAACGTGTTTACCTGTACCTGCACTGATGTTGGAGATTGCAGGGGGTGGCACAGTTTCATCATATGCACAGGGTGTGAATTAGGTATGCCTGAGTCTGCCACTGATACCACCAATTGACATGTGTGTGTATGTGTGTTGGTGAGGGGCAGCAGTACAGGGTGGGGCACTGTTGGTGCAGTGTGTGCATGTATGTGGTTGCCCTAGGTGTTAACATTTCACATGTGTGTATGCATGCACACAGTTCCACCTCATGACTGCCATATACAGGGGTTTGTGGACAGCCACAGACTGCACCTGGCAGGTCATAGAGATCAGTGTCTGTGGGCACAGACATGGTACCTGTGCCTGGCAGGGGTGCTATGGTCCGTACCCAGTACTAAGCCAGACTGGGTACTGTCATCAGAAGCGGGAGTGTGTTGACTGGACACAGGTCCCTGTTGGGACTGTCCAGAGCCATGTGCACGTGGTCTCCTGGGGCATTCCGATGACAGCACAGACCCAGCATTGCTGAGGTTGCTGCTGGCACTATGGGGGCGTGCGCGGGCCTGTTGTCGTCTGAGCCAACTGCCAGCTGCTGCTGTTGCTGGCATATGGCCACGTTGATGCCGCAACCACCCACCATTGCCCTGGCTCATGGACATGTGGTTGTGGAACTGCTGTAATATGTCCCCACAACGTCTGTCTATGGCATCGGTGAAATTACGGATAGCATCCGTGATGTCACGTATACTGTCAATCATGGCTGTGCGACATGCTCTCAGCTCCCTCAGACCCTGTCTGGTGTACCTTTCCATACGCGACTGTGCCTGCATGACAGCCCGAAACATAGCTGAGGTTGACAGACCTCTTTGGGCATGTCTGCCAGAGGCAGTACGCCCACGGATGCTCCCACAAGAACCCATGAGCAACTGTCTGTGTGGTACCATTGCAGGACCCTGCCCATGGCTGCTGTGTGGGGAAGCATGTGCCACAGATACCACATTACCCTGGTCAATGCCCACTGTATCCTGTCCATCACCTAGGGACAATGGTGACATAGGATGTACTGGCAGGATGACTGTGCGCAATGATGGGGTTGACAGCTGTGTACTGTCAATTGGCTGACCAATGGCGGACCCTGACACACCTTCCTGTGCCATTAAACAGATATCATCATTACCAGTACCTGTGGCACCAGATTCAGGTTCCCTGCTGCAGGACACCAGAGCAGCACCAGAACCTGTGGGAGGAAGACAGGAAACACAGTTTACAGTGTCCACACAATGTTACCAGTGATGCACTTATGCACGCATGCACACATGCACACGTGGACACATGCACACATGCACACATGGACACAGGCACACATGCACACATGCACACGTGGACACATGCACACGTGAACATGTGTACACATGCACACATGCACACGTGGACACATGCACACATGCACACGTGGACACAGGCACACATGCACACATGCACACATGCACACGTGGACACAGGCACACATGCACACATGCACACATGCACACGTGGGCACAGGCACACCTGCACACATGCACACATGCACACCCCGCAGTATACACACAGAGCACTACTGAGTTACACTAGTATTACTAGCACTATCAGGACTATTATAGGTATTGTTAAACACACTTACCAGCATGGATGGCCTGCCTTGCTGTAACACTGGAGGGACCTGCAGAAATGAGGAGATTAATGTCAGTGGGCACAACTGTGCCATTGATACTGCATATGATACAGTGCAGTAGTACACCAGTTGCCTTTCACACGTCAGCTGCTGATATTGCCAATATCACACCTGCACAATTACATACTATGTTGACAGCTACATACCAAGGACACACCTTACACATGCATAAACTAACAGTGTACAGAACAGTGAAGTGTACATATGGCATATTACCTGCACGCTCCATGTCGTGCTGCTGTGTGGATCCAGCCTCCATCATGATGCAGGTGTATTGCTGTTGCTGTTCTGGGGCTGGAGCCACAACACTTAGGAGTAGCCCCTCCAGTCTGGTGAGGGGGGGGATGTGTGGCCACCCCACCTCCTGTGGCAACCTGTTGCCTGTGGATATCCGATGGACATTTCTGATTAAATCACTGCAGTGATGTTGTACCTGCTCATATGTCCTATTATGCGTGCCAATGTCATTTACCCTACGGACAAGGTCTTGCCACAGTGCAGCCCTCTCCTGCTGATTCTGGCTGGTGCGGGAAAACAGTATGTCATAATCCCGCACCAGGCTCTGGTGTATCTCCTCATCTTCTGCTGCAGAGTAGGCGGGATTACGCTGACGCGCTATCTCCCTGGAAGAGAACACAAACAGGATATCAGCAGACTATGTCAGCAATATATGGCACACATACTATACATGATACTCAACTGTAGTGATATACTACTACTCCCATATGTAGCATGTGTGTGTCTCTTGGTGGATACACAAGTACATGGCCAGATATCAGTGCTCAGCCAACACCTGTGCAACAATACCTGCCACATTCCATACAACATAGTAGCATGCCCCATCGGTCAGCACACTGCAACAGGTCCAATGCACAACCTCACTCTGGGGGTTCATACCAAGGTACTGTATGTGGAACGCCATCCACTAGTGTGATCTGGACACAAGTTACTCGGCCTGGATATACATATCCCACCACCACCACCAGCACAGTAGACTACATTGATATGTATGTGATTAGACAGTTATTCACTTGTTAGGACTGAAATGGTATCCGTGCAGCCCACTTGGCCAGTGGAAGCCACAACCCACACTGCTGACCCCTTTGCGAATGCTTCCCACGGACATCCCACAGATTGCATGGAACATGCACACACATTTCTAACCCAGACCCTATGCACAAAGGTTAGGCATCCTGTCCGGTGGACCCCAGCAAGAGGCAGATTGCATAACAATAGCAGGAGGCTACTGCAGGACAGAGCAGATTCCCATTAAGGGAAGGCATCTGTGGTCAGCACTGGTAATACGCTACGGTCTCTCATGACAACAGCCACGGCCTACTCTGGGAGGGAAATGGCCACAAACACTATAGATAACCACAAGGCCTTTTTCAGTTATGTTACACATATGGACCAAACGCCTCAGATATGCTCTGAGTTAATACACACCTACTTAACATTCACCAAACACACAGATATTGGCAACATTCTTGCAGACAGGTTTGGTGCACGTATCCCCCCTCCTTCTCCCCCACAAGTAGAAATACTTATCACAGCTGAATGTAACCTCCCTATCATTTCACATGTCCAGGTGAGGGCCGCCCTCAGCAAAGCAGAACACACAGCATCACTGTGACCTGATGGTATCCCTGGATGTGTGCTACGTGCACTCCAAGAGGACATGCAACCGCATATAAGACTGATATTTAACCTTGGCCGTACTACAGGATATGTACCTGAACACTGGCATACAGCAACAGTGGTCCCACTCCACTAAGGAGACACCTCTACTGACCCTGGGAACTACCGCACCATAAGCTTAACCGGCCTGGTCTGCTAAGCTATTGAATTATTTAGTATGGGACGCATATACAGCGATATTGGGTACCTGCAGACACTTGTTCCCAGCCAGTTTGCCTTTGTGATGGGCTGATCCTGCCATTTGAACCTGGTTGACCTTTCAAAACAGTCACTACAGCCATTGATGAGGGCAACGCAATCCCTACAGCCTACCTGGACTTGCCTAAGGCCTTCAACACAGTACTCCACTCAGGCATCATAGACAAGCTCATTAGCTTACATGTTACTACATATGTCACATGATGGGTTGCACACTGGTTGACATACAGAATCCATAATATCGATATTGTAGGAGCCATGTCAGACTCAATGCCAGTCACATGTGGTATCCCACAGGCCTCTGTCCTAGGACCCCTCTTGTTTGGCATTTATTTCTCAGGTGTAGAAGCGAACATGTATGGGTTGTGGATGACAAAGTTCCCAGATGACTGCTAACTAAGCGCCATAGTCGTTACACCAGCTGACACACACATCCTACAGACGGGCCTGACTGCAACAGAAAACTGCTGCCAGGATCATGGCCTAACACTGACTGACATGTAATGTATAGTCATCCCCTTTTGGTGGAACTACATGCACACAACATATCACATGGACATACCTATAGATACAGACCTATGACACATTTGGAGGGTTCACAGTATGCAGACTATTAACCTGCTACTTTACATTACCTGTGTTTGTCGCAGCTGGTTGCGTTACCACTGCTTCTGCTTCCTGCTGCTGCTGGCACGGCTTGCTACTGTCACTGCTGACAGCTTAGACTCAGTGTGTGTGTACCGTGTGTTGTTGTTTTTTTTTTTTTTCTCTCACTCTCTGTCTCTGTCTGTCTCTCTCTCTCTGTCTGCCTCCAGACAGTGCAATGAACGTATTGCATGTGTGGAGTGTTAGTACAGGATGCTTTTGTAGGTATCTGCATAAGTCCATGTGATGGCCTCTGCACCAATTGTAAGCCAGCATCTGCTAATTGCATGCAGCCAGTTGTGTACTGATTGCAGTTCTCACTGTGATTTCAGGACAGTGCTATAAAAGGGTATGTGAGATAGGTGTTGCCCTTTCAGATTTTAAGGGCGGGGACCATGCTGGTATGCTGTGGACACTGTTCTGTGAGTGTAAAGGTTAGTATCTCTCTCATGATTCAGGCTGTGTTGTAGATTCACATTTCTCCATTCCTCTCTCCTGTTCCCTGTAGTAAGTGTGTATGCACAATGACACCTACAACTATATATATATATATATATATATATATATATATATATATATGTAAATATACATACATTTATATATGTACATTAACTGACATTATTACCTACTAGCTACCAACTAGCATGGCTGTTTCTGTTCACACACTACTATTATGGAAATCCACTAGTTTTGACAGTAATTCTAAATGACATGCTTTGTGTACTACACATCCTATATTCCCTTTACATTCATTCCTACTATTACATGATATATTTATTTTAGCACAATGTTCTTGTATAAGAGTCATGGCTTAGTGGTAGGTCATGCAGACTAATGTTTCCAAGGTCCTGGGTTCGGGACTGACAGTGGGATTTTATTTTGCTTTTGAACTGACTACAGGACCTGTCAATCAGTGTGACTAAGGCACTTTTAAACAGTTGTAACCGGGTTAGCGCTGGTTTGCACAGAGCTCACGCATGCGCACTGGCGGTCAGCTCCGCGCACACACGCGCACACCCGCTTACAACTGCTTAACAGTGCTTACTCTGGCGCACACCCACGCTATTTTCTTTGAAAGAAATGAAAATGGGGAGACAGGAAAGTGGTGAAAAAGGGGTCACAAAGAGGGTAAGGCAGTAGGGAAACAAGCTTGGGATTTGCAGGAGGGATGTAGGTAAGGCCCATAGCTGCCCATTTCTTCATCAGCAACAGCTGTGCATATGTATGTAATTTGGTGTGACATTTGAAACCTTCCACCCCTGAGGGAGGTGTCAGGACAACAATAATACTTGTTGTACAGCCAATTGTAATTGATAGTTTCCATGTCCAGCAGACATGTGTGCGGAATGGGCAGCTATGTATGGGCGTATTATTTTTGTGGGTACAGAGTGCCCTTTTTTTTTTTTTTTTCAGGTGAGAGTGGTATGTCAGGTGAAGGAAGTCAGTATAGCTGGGGAGGTAGGTTGGGTAGGTCAACAGACAAGACAAACAAGACACATACAGGGGCGGTGTATGACACGTGTGGGGGGGTTACACAATTGACGGGGACGGTTGTTTGGATATCCAGAGCCCATGAGCCCACAGATGGCAACAGTGGAACTGATATCCCCACCCATGGGCAGTTGCCACTGTTCCTTCACTGCCCAGGACGGGGCTGTGCTGGGGGCTGTGTAGGCCGGGCAACAGACATGCCCATAAGTTGTGCCACCTGTGCCTCAAGCTGGCGTAGGGGCCCAAGAACAGAGTTCTGGATCTCCCTACGCACCACAGTCCGGACGCTACGGAGGGTGAGTGGTGTTTCTCCTCCGGCCACACTTGCAGAGGGGGGACAAGCCCCATCCCCTGCAGCACTTCCACCAGCAGGTGGCACAGGGCCACCGGAGGAGGGTCCAGACTGGGCACTAGTGCCAGGTGCACTTGCCAGCTGAGGTGGGAGAGGTGGGTCCGCTGGAACCCGCCTTCCCTGTCGTCCTATGTTTTGCATTATGTGATGACAGTTTGGGTTAGTAACATATAATACCATTCACAATTAGTTGTAACAGCGTGCATTAGTATTCCCATTAACCAAACACCCGGATATTCACACAATTGAACAGCGAGCATAACACATGCATAATTTGAACAGCAATACACAGTCCAACAACATGCAGGGTTGATTGATGGCAACAGGCCATCAGGTTTGGATGTATGAACAGGGCAGATGCATCAACGGACATGCAAATATTTATGACCCAACAGGACAAATGTCCAGTGGTGTTAATTGTGATTGCACATACCATTTTCACGTGGAATGGGTTATATGTGGTTATAGGGTGGGGTGAAGAAAATAATATTAACACCTTCGAATACCAATACATATGCTGTACATTTCTAATAGCTGCACATATATACACACTACTGTTCTAACTACAGTTTCCTATATGATAACTACTTCAATTTGGTGATAGGACTGTTACTGCTACATCAATATACATTTTATTGTTCTTCATACACATTCATATCTGGCTTTGTTCAGCTACATCATCCTGCTACATTTGTTTTATATAGCTATAGACAACTGTGGATGTTTGGTATGTCAGACAATCATACTATCTGCATATTGCAGACTGAGAGCAACATATCCAGATTTTGGGATACACATTCCAGCTGCAGCGACACTTTGAACAGATTTCGCTGTTTGGTTTTGCTTCTCACATGCATTTCATTCTGTACTGACTGCAGTATACTTTATTCAGGGGTTATTACTACTTTATTGGTGGATTCATAACACTTTCTCACACTCTCTCACTTGTTTTCATTTTACTATTCAGGATGATACTTACTTCTAGGCTTTATTGACATGTTTTACCTGTAGTCATTACAATCCTTTCCAGCAGTCTCACTTCTGTCATGTTTCAGTATTTCGACAGGGGTATATTTCACACATGTGATTTGCTCATCTTCTGCAGCTGTACTTTTCAGCCTGCTGCAGGTTCTGTACTATTATATTACAGGTGGGGCATCTTTATTTCAGACTTTATTTCAGACATTTTCATTTTTCTGTTTGGATTACAGACTGCAACACACTTTTGTAATCAAGCAATACTTGCAAACACTATTACACTGTTACTTGCACATTCTATTACTTAGTGACTACACTGCACTCTTTTGCTAACTGTCATACTTTTATATTTCTTTACAGTTACTGGGAGAGGATTACTGACCTACCTGGTGGCGCAACCACACCAGCCTATCGCCATAGGCTCTGTGGTTCGCAGAACGGACACCTGCAGCTGTAATATAAATGAAGTAATATTGGAATACACATCTCCATAATATCAGCTAGTTTAATTTCTTACATACATAATTACATGTAACTTACTCAGTAGTGGGGCGTTGGGCATTTGCCGGGCCTCCTGGATCCAAAGGTTCAATTGGTCCTGCTTGCGTCTCTTCAGGTCCGCATGGTGGTGATGAACCTGCTCACCAGTCCTTGGTATCCCTGTGGCACTGGTGAGATCATGAGCCAACCGGTCCCACGCCTCAGCCCTATATGCTCCCCACAGGACCTGGCCCTGCATGAGTTGGGCCTCATGATTGTGGACTAGGAGCCAGACCATGTATCTGGACTCCTCAACACCCCACCTCTGTGCTCAAAAGCAACTACCCTCACCTACTCCTGTCATTCTGGCTGCAAGTCAGTTCTACAATCGTTTATGCTGTGTATTCCCGCCTATGGGGCTTATATATCCTGTTTTTCCCGCACATATCTGTGATTGGCCATTTTGGAATTGTATCAACTTCACAAAACCTGCTTTGTCATGCTCCACTTTGTATTCATTCCTATATATTTTCTATTACTGCATTTACAGATACTGCTGTCATGGCTTAGTGGTTCAGTACCTTGACTATGGTGCATAGTATCCTGGGTTCCAACCTGGCCACTGCTTTTTATTTTTTATGACTGTCTAGACAGGCTGAGGGGTGTGTCTTTGTAAAGGCAGTTTTGATACGGCTTGCTCAACGTTGCCCGTCGGTTAGCTTGTTGGCACGGTGCGCAGCACGGCACAAACGGGGTACGCTGGTTTATGCCTCATTTGGCTATCAGCACGCATATTACGCTCAGCTCAGCTAGGGGTACACAGTTTCAGTGTGTTAAACCACTGCTCACCTACGGGCACTCATTTTGCACCTGTTAAACCACTGCTCACCTACGGGCAGATGCACTCACCTTGTTAAACCGTAGCTCAGCTATCTGCACATCTGGCATCTTTTATTATTTTGTTATCTCACATTTCTTCAAAATAAATGGACTATTTCATTACATTTTACATAAACTATGATTTTATATGTGTACATGTTTGTCAGGGACTTGTTTTGTGCTTATTTTACTAGAAATAAAAATTCGTGTTGTGGGGGTTCGAACCATGAATGCCTGCTCTTCAGCCAACGTCTCTAACGCTACGCTATTGCTTTTTGGCTTACTTTGCTTATTTAGTTCTTATATCCTTTTCCACTGACTGCTAACTGTGGCTAAGCTACGGGCATGCCCGCGCAAACGAGCGCACTCACGGGCAAACATCTTTACGATTTAAAAAAAATATATAACATATATTTTATGTTCATAGTCTGTGGGGGCATGTGTTGTGTTGTGTTTATTCACACTTCCATGGCCTCTGTCGTGGGTGTTTACTTTGGGCAATTTTACTCTTCTGGGGGTGTGTCCGCTTGCAGGGCTCGGCCTACGGACATGCCCCTACTGTCTTCCACGGACCATGTTAGCCTTCGGTGTGATTCAGCATGCCCTCATGCATATGCATGACATGCTGACATCACACCGTTTAACTGCAGCCTCCGTGTAAGCCATGTATCTCTTACACAGAGGCTTTGTGAATCCTGCCCAATGTTTTATAATAAATAGAAGCTGCTTTAAAATTATTCAGAAGTGGATGCTCAGCTCTATTGATGCCAACTGTTTTAAGATGATGCTTATAGAAATAATGCTTGCAAACAAAAAGTGTTTTTGAAGAAAGTGGAAGTAAGAAGTAACTCGAGACTTTTGTTAACTGGAAGTGGTTGTGTTTTCTTGCTGCACCTATCAGTTCTTATATGCAAAACTACGAATCATAAGAAAACATAATTTTTTGCAGGGGTGCAAGCCTCCTCTGCACACTCATGTGGGAGGCTGATCCCCCCAACATTCCTTGCTAATTATATATACTAACTTCAAGATCACATAATGTTAGGAAAAGGGCTTATTTCCCTATCCTGAATATGGTCGATGCCTCACACTTGTCAACAATCTGTGTAACTGATTATATTGTGTCTGGTAAATATATATATATATATATATATATATATATATATATGGAGCTCCTATCACATTGTCGAATGATGACAATGTCGAACGGCTAAAATGTTGAAAGTGCCGTTCATCTAAAAGTGTTTTGTGGGATTGAGGTACAGTGAGGATCAGAGCATTTGCCCTTTCCTCACTGTAGTGCAATCTCAGAGTTGCTATACATAATTAGCGTGGGGTGTAGGGGGCAGCCCCCCATAAGAACAGTTTTGATGAATGGCACTTTCGACATTTTAGCCGTTCGACATTGTCAGAATTCAACAATGTGATACAGACCCATATATATGTATGCATGTATATATATATATATATATATATATATATATATATATACAGCTTTGCAATAAATGTATTATTATCTGGACAGCTACATGTCTATCATAAATCCCAAGCTATCAGGAGTCAGCAAAGCTGGCTGTGCTTTCACTTCAGATATATTTAGGAAGCCCACCTTTTCCAATTCCTACCTCCATTTTGATGGCTACCTCCACTTTTAAGCAGAAAAAATAGTTTAGTTAACTTATTCCCTACAGCCAGCTCTTTTTAGTGTGTACCTTTAACTTCCAGTGGGTGTGGCTTGAGCCTATAAAAAATGAAGTTATCACCTTATACTTCAAGCAAATATTCATATCTCTGGAACCGTAAGTGTTACTAGAAAATGGTAAATGGCAAACTATTCAAGATAGATCAATCTTTACATTGGTGGCATTCATTCAGTTTGATGCTTTAAACTAGATTTTATAAGTAAAAATAAAGGCAGTGAATATTAATTTTCTAATGTTGTGTAAACAGCTTATGATATCTCAATAACTATTCAAGCAAGACAGATATTGCCAGCAGGATTTTCTTCATACAACTGTGAGCTTTCATATGAGGCTATGCAGTCCTGTCTGTGTTATCTGAATGTTGAGATAAGTAGAGAAATATGAAAATAATTACAATACAAATAAACAGTATACAAATACTATTCAATATCTCTGTAGCTGCATTAGACAGAGGTCATATATCAATGCAATTGTATTTACCATCATGTGCACTTTAAGATGAAATCTTCTAACATGTAACATGGTTTTGGAATTATTAATGCAAATATGAACAAGCAGTATATGACACCTAGAGGCATCGGTAGGAGTTAACTCCAGAAATGACTGGTAGTGCACGCAATGAGATAAATGTCAATCTATGCAACTGGCCAGAATGATTTCAGAAGATTTAACTTTTGAAAATGAAAGTGAGAAATTAATTCATATGGTTAAGGCAAGATGATACCCATTATAATTAATTAACAACATCAAATCTGAAGTACACGCAGGGAGACATTCCAAATTCATTACTTTGTCAGAGAAAGGTATTGAAAGGAATTTTGTTCAAGATGGGAATACACCTAAAAATTTTGAAAGACCTTGGGTTCTGAAGTTAAAACTTGATATTGGAATAACAAAAAGCATTATTAACAAGACCAAAGTTCGAGTGAAATTCCTGTGCCACACCTAAATTTGTGTTTTAAGAGGGGTCACAACTCTAAGAACAATGTGAAGAACAAGACTGTTCAATCGACTAAATATAACCATGTTTCTACTTCCGGCCAAAATTTATACAACTAGTGGTATGGTTTACCTGCCAGTATGTAGTCACTGTATATGTTCTTATGTAGGCAAATGGAAAGGACACCTAGCAAGAGGATTTATGAGAATTATTGCAATATTAGAAAAGGCGATGACAAAAATGCTCTATTCAAATGCACTTTGGTTTGTCCCAACTATTGAAAATTCACTTTTACAATGTCGGTGAAGTTAAATAGAAACCAAAGGGGACACCCATGGGAAACTTTAATTGAATATAAGGAGTTGCTATGACAACTCAGGTTAAATGCAGCAATGACACCAGGGATGAATTATGATATTTCTATAAGCTGTGTTCTTTAGCTCTGTGTTGCCAAATTTTACTTTTTTTAAGCTTCCCATTGTTTAATATTAATTTTACTATTAATATTTTTTATACTCATATTTCATTACCCACATTAGAACATCAATAGTTACATATACATTGCATAATGAGGCATTTCTATTGATGTATTTTTAGTGACATACTTTCTATTTTATATATATTCACATACACACACACACACACACACACACACACACATATATATATATATATGTATATATATATATATATATATATAGATATATATATATATGTATATATATATCTATATATATATATATATATGTGTGTGTGTGTGTGTGTGTGTGTGTGTGTGTGTGTGTGTGTGTATGTGAATATAGGGTCTATATAATATCCTCGAATGCATAAAAAAGCGAACGCTGATTGATCGAACTTATTTTCACGAAACTGCAAAATATCGAAGCAGAAGAAACTCGAATTCTTTCCTAGGGAAAGAATTCGGTTGTCCGTTTCTGTTGCTTCAGTATTTTCAGTGTTATGGTGGAAGGTTACCGGTCGGATTCAGGTAAGTGTGCGATTGTGTGGATGTGAGTGTTAGGTTGATTTAGGTGAGTTAGGGTTAGGGCTCGGGTTAGGTGTGTGAGCGATTGAGTGGACATGAGGGTTAGGGCGGATTTAAGTGAGTTAGGGTTAGGGAGCGGGTGAGGTGAGTGTGCGATAGTGACGGACCTTAGGGATAGGGTTTGGGTTAAGGTAAGTGGGTAGTTAGTGGTGTGTGCATAGTTTAGCGTAGGGTTAGGTATCAGATTTTAGGTGTATGTGTGTGGATTTCTGTTTGTTTGGTGTGCTTGTGCTGTGTGGATGTGTTTTGGATCAGTGATTTTTTCCCTGGGAAAAAAATCACTGATCTGACAGTTCGAGATTGTAAGCTTTTGCTTAAATTAGGTCGATCAATCAGCGTTCACTTTTTTAAGCATTCGATGATATAATATAGACCCCTATTATATATTATGGCTTTTTTTGAAAAGGGTCAAATGATTTTTTTTTTTGTGAAATTTGACAAACCTATGAGAGATGTATTTCTTTAAGCATACTATTTAAAGTTCTGCACTTGTTTATTTGGATTATTACAGCTGTAATTATTTGTATCAGATGGGGAATACTATTATTATTCGCTAGTTGATTTTTCACTAGATAGCTGACTTTTTTATTTATATTTATATTTATATTTGATTGGTTTTGGTATTGAAAATCATGTATATGAGGTTTTGCATGATTTATTAGTGGTTGTATTTAAACTTATGTCATGTGAGACATTTTTCATTCTGATGAAGTCTAGCATTTTTATGGGGTTGTACACGCATGAAAACACTCAACAATCTTTAAATTCAGCAAAGTGGTGGATGTTTTGTCAACCTTTGACTTTTTTCTTTTAAGTGGTCAAGGTCTACTGGAGAATCTGTTTTTGTGGAATTAGTGTCATTGTCTTTGTATTCTTTGTTGGTTTGTTACTCCCTCTGCATCATTTTGTGGAATATTCTTCTTGAAATTGCCTAAGCCATACATTTTTTCATGAATTTCCAATATCCTTTGCCTCTGGATTGTGACAATCTTCTGTGGATTGTGACAATCACTTTGCTTTTCTTCAGTTTCTGGTTTACTATACATTCATACATCACCACTGAAACTTAAATAGAACATAACTTCTCCAGCCACCTTCGTGTTCATTTAGAATGACCTTTGTCCTTATTACCTAACTGGACAAGCTGTGCTAGCACTGTAAACATTATTTTACTATACTTGCAGGAGCCACCAACCTTTGGCTTCTGTCCATGACTGTATGATTGTCCAGGCCCCACTGAGCCTCAGGTACACTGACTTATTTTTCCCCTCACAAGGCCCTGCCTTTCATTATATTTTCATCGCTGCATTCTTCTGCATGTTATAAGTTTGATAAATCTGATCAGTTATCTGTTGAATATAAGTAAAGGATTTTACAGTCACTATAAATGAATAAATGAAAAGGAGTTAGACAAGTCTGGCAGTTAGTGCAGACAACTAAAGCTCTGCCCTGGTGATAGAGCTTCTTCCTCTTCTAAGAATGCAAGGTTTGAATCTATCCACCTTCATTTGTGTTCTGTGTGAGCTTGAGCAAGTTACTTAACCAGACAATACTTTGAAGAAATTGGGAATTTGGTCTGGGCTCCTCAATGGTCTCCAGGACTGCATGTCTAGTAACTACCTATGTGTTTTCGACAATAGCTTAAATGAACTGCACTGACTGGGAAGTCACATGACATACATTTCCACCTACTGGTAACTCCCATTTAAGGACACAAACGCAAGATCATCACCATATAATCCATTGCTCACGTCTCCCAAGTCCTACTTCATTTAATAGAAACAAAAAGTAGAAATATTGTAAGCACATATTGTGATTGCAAATAAATGTATCTAAACTTTAGGTTTTATGTGATGTGAATAAAACACTGAAATAAGAAACCTTTTATATATAATGTTGAAAAAAAATAATTACTTCAGAATTCATGTCAGATATACATAGTATACAGGGAGTTCACTTAGTGGTTTTTGTCATTTGTCTTCCAAAGCTGGAATAATGTAAAGAAGTGGGCTAATTGTGATACTAAGACCATTAGCATTAGGATCATTCTCCGCAGTTTTCTTACTTTGCAAACAGTGGCTTTGAGTGCCAAGAGCACTGAGAGAAACACTTTCATGCCGAGACAGTGGTACAGCTTTCTCTCACTCAGAACTTGGAAGTCCACTTTAGAATATGACTAAATGAATAAATGACTTTTTTCAACACTGGTCTGTATAATTAAATATCATCAACAGTGGTTTGATTAATGCTTTATATTCCATCTGTATATCAGCATCCTTAGATGTTGTGGCCTGATCTTGGTTACTTTGCTTGACAAATTACAATAGCAGGTAAAATACTGTTCTGCGCACTAATTCTAAAATCAATACTCATCCTAACTTATTACTCTGTTTACAGTTCTGAGGAGTTCTTCATTGATCTGTCACAGTACAGTTTCTGTTTAAGCTGCCTTTCTTTCAATACCTCAGCAGCAGTTCAGTCATTCGTAGATACTAACAAATAATATGATGTTAGCCACCATGCTTTGACATGACTTTCCATTTGCAGGTGCTAGTAAAAGTCTTACAGACTACAATGGTCGTTTTCTATACTCAAAAATTGAAAAAAGAATAATTTGAGCTTTCAGGGCTGTCATTTTTTGTTATAAGATTTTGTATAATACTCTTTGACATATGCTGTACTTTCCAGCTACTTTACAGACATCGGCAACATGAGGTAGTATATTTAAATTTCCTATATTTTACAAAAAGACAGAATTCTCGATTTATGAACTGAATACCATTTTTCTAATATCACTTCTTCCAGTATACCATGTCAGTGAAGGAGCTTCCTAATTAATATTCGATGGAATTGTCATCATTTCAGATAACATCAGTCACAGTACATTAGATTCACTCCACAGTCATTCACAGTTTAGATTATAAGAATACAAAAAGCATCCTTTTTGCAAGGAGCAATCCCTCCTGTAGACTCCATTATTTGGCTTCATCTTAGTGAAACAAAAAATCACCGATCAGGAGGAATGTGTGTATTTAATTTAAAAAAAAAATCTGTATTTATTTATTTGCTGCTAGATGAGTGTCTTTTTTTTAACAGCTTAAAAATGCTACATAGAATTTCTCCTTGTTCTAAGGGTTTTCTTCACAGAAGAGAGTCATAAAGCATATAGGGTCTGATTAGATGTAGTTTCCAGACAGGTGGTTTGAAGTACTTCCCATTTGAAGAGAAATGAGGGTGGACTAGTGGTTTGGGTCCTTTCGGATCCCCACTTTCCCAGATTATAACTGTTGCATTTACATGTTAAGGCTTAAGGTTTTAAAATTACAGATCAGACCATGGATTATTGTTCACTCTACTGCGTAAAACTAAAATACAATAAATTTACTCTGAAATACAGCAGCTTATGACTTAGCATGTATTTGCCTGTCATTTTAAGTTTTTATTGTTCTGTAGATCACACACACAGTCCTTAAGCACACAACAGAAACCAAAGTATTGCAGACTATTACTTTACAGTGCTGAAAGTCTTTTTTTAGATTTTTTATGACGAATCCCTTTCCTGGGTTTTGACATGGCATATTGAAGAGTTATTTTCTTAATGGAGTGATTACTGCTATAATACCTTTATTGTTCCTGGGATAAAAATGTGTATTTCGGTTTTGTTACATTGTTGCTGTAGAAAATAGCAGCATTATTTACATTCACTATATCTGTTATAAAAGTAACATAATACTTCTGAAATGGTATCTGCATTGGCGCTGTGCTGCTGAAATCATTTTCCTGTAATTATACACCAGTTACATTGTCTGTTTTAAAAGTTACATACCTATGATTGGTCAGTTTTGTAAAGGTTAAAGACCACAAGGCATTATGGTGGTATGTCAGTAGTCGTTGGCAACACCCACATCTGCTCTCACATACAATAGTCACTCAGGAACATTACAGACCCAGGTGATGTTGGCAACATGCTGGCGGATGGATTCAATGCTAACATTACACCCTCTCACTCACTAAAGGGCCACAATCCATGCAGGAACATTGCGGTGTCCCTGCGGTCACACCTACACAGTACTAACCTGCACTCTATATGTCCTGGGACACTGGCCGTATGTCACCTTCCGAAGTCCCAGACTGTGATGTCCACAAACCTCTGAACGACATGTCTCCCCACTAGGCCACCATATTCAGTAATAGCCTTGTATCAGACATTGTGGCCCCTAAATGGCACACAACAACATTTATCACACTCCACACAGATGGCACCACAATGCACGAGTGGGACTATAGTCATACACACCTGACTGGACCATTCTGCACAGCTATGGGGCACATCATCAAGGACGTCATTCACAGAGACATTTTTGGGCTCCGGTCCTTTGATGCCACCCGGGTTGGACTTGTTAGGGCCAGAGCATGGCCCCTACACCTGGTGGACTTCTTTCATACAGTTACCAGGGTAGTTGATGATGGTACAGGAGTCCATACATCCTACATTGTCCTCTCACTGCCTTTCAGCACCGTTCTCCATTCTGGTATTGACAACATACACATCCACCTGCACATCGTACTCTATGTCTCAGGATATTATGCAATGTGGCTCATGGACAGGACACACACAATCAGGGTAGCATACCATAGTACCTATTGCATTTCAGTTACATTTTCCATACCACAGCCCTCAGTCATTGGGCCACTCATGTTCAGTATATGTTTCCCTGAGGTACAGGCTAGCACAGAGGGACTTTCCCTGCCTAGCTTTATAAACCCCTGCATACAAAGTGCCATGATTGATCCACCAGCTGATACTGACTCCATCCATATGGGTGTCACTGTGACAGATACCTGATATGAATATCATGGCCTCAAGCTGCATGACACAAGGTGCATGAACATCACCTTTGCATTACACCATTCACCCACTGACTATCACATAGGTGGTAGTCCCCTACATACATGTCACATTGTACATGTTTGTAGTACACACGTATGTCGCACCCACTCCTGTGGTTACCGTATTGCCACTGTGGCGTGGATATCCTTCTACGTGGCCACACTTATCTGTACTGGGTGTGTAGCTGGTACATAGGCACCCATTGTACCTCTGAACTCAAGACGTCTACAAACATTCAAGGGTACACCACCCCATTTAGGGTGTACCTTACACAACAGCTACAGCTTTACATACCACGCCATTAACACGCCATGATGTTTATTGAACTCCATTGTACCTCTGAACTCAAGACATCTACACACATTCAAGGGTACACCACCCCATTTAAGGTGTACCTTACACAACAGCTACAGCTTTACATACCACACCATTAACACGCCATGATGTTTATTGAGCTCCGACAGTTAAAGTAGGCGGCTGAACTACGGACACCACGTCTGTACACATTTGCATACTACATACTCAGGGGTGACCTCTGCTGAACAGACAGGGCCCATGTCCACAACAATATTAATGGATATACTCCACATACACGACATAAGCAAAAGCCACTGTGAGCAACATTCTCATGGATATGTGCACACACGCACCAATGAGTGGGATGTGCTTGAGGGTTACATTCCCAAACCGGTCACTCACCTTGCTTTGGAACATGAGTCCTATGTACATCACGCAGGGACACTCAGTAGCACTGTTCATGTGATACCTCCCTTGGTGGTTGGGAGACACATGTACGCCAGGGATCACTGCAGTGGCTGTACTGTGCAGAGGTGCAGGTAACACATGGCTCTGCTGTTCACAGGACACTACCCTAGAGAGGTGCCACTGGTGTGAACACTGTAGTTGTGCTTACACATAGACCTGCCAGACTGCATAGTACCCCACTATGAACCTGTGAAGCTATTACATGTCTTGTGTGCATGGTTACTTGGTAGCCCTTCCATTTAGATTAGCTATCATGCTATTGCAATGTCCCATGCCTACAAGTCATATGTATCCTGTTATTGTACATGCCAATAGACGATACCTTTGGTATGCATGATATGCCTGTTATGCTGTGTAGAATATCTGACATATCTACCTACAATACTATACATTACACATATTTCACATAGTATCCCATAATGCAAAGCATACTTGCACAGCGGGACCACCTTAGACATGTCATTGTCGTTATATGCCCATACACATGCCTACTGTGACAGTATATCAACATATGCTATCCCCTGCTATGGCACGTACTTGTTGGACATACCCTACCACTGATGGCGGGTTGTATGGAAATGTTCTGTTTAAAGCCCTCATGTAGCATCCCTTGTGGTGTCTGTGATGTGTACCTTGTGGCCCACTGCTGGATGCACAGTTTCTACATGAGTTAGTATGCTCAGCAAGACATCACTACATAAATACCTTTTCCCACTTTAAGCATTGCGGACACTTTTAATTAATGCAAACCAGGCTATACATACAGTAAATAATTAATAAAAAACATGCTATACATAAACGTACATACCGAGTGTTCCTCATACCTTGTTATCGTTACAGACTTTCATCTCTATCTCTCTCACACTGCTTAAACAGGTAGTTTGTATGAGCATACGGTTTAAATGTGTAGCAAGTCATCCTTATATACATCGATACCTGTAACATGTGGTTTCCTCCCAACAATTGGTGTTCTTGAGTGACTAATTACTTGCATATCAGCTGTGCAGCTACTCCGATCACCAATTACACGCCAACAGTGGGGTATAATTTAATTCTCCACTTGGGCGTTGCCCATCTGCCCTACCTTCGGGGAGACGGCCTGTATTGTGTTTTGTTATGTGTAATTGCAACTGCTATGCATAGAGACAATTATACTTTGAATTCATGTCCCCTGTGGATTGTGTGTGACAGCTAGAGTATGTGGTTCAACATGTGGGTGTTCCTGTCATCCCAATGTCTGATAACGGACTATTGCAAACAAAACCTGTAACATCGCCATTTGTTCCATTATATAACGGCTGCAATTTTGCATGGCGCCTTTAATTGTATCTCTCACAAGGTATGTTGACGGTTCTGCAGATGTAATTGACTAACTGGATGTTTGTGCTGTTATTGCAGTCTGTATTGGTATAGTTTCTAGTGTGGGGGATGTCGGTGGGTGTACGTATCATATGCAGGTTTGTGGGGCTTTCATTTCTACATATTCCATATATATATGTGTGTGGGCTCCGTCCCTAATTAAAGAGCTATCAGTTAGTAGACTTATGTTACGGGATTGTACATTGGGCCGTTGTCAATTGGTTTCTATATAGTATGCAGGTGAGGTTGATACTTCCATACCTCCGGAATTGCAGCGATATGTTAAGGGATATGTCTAACTGACAGCTATCCCATGTATTTCTGTCCCAGATATTTGCAGTCATTGCGGTTGTGTTGGTAAGAGAACCTCTTTGCCATGAGTTGCCACCTTTTCATATGGCCATTGTTGGACACTTTGCGGGATGCACAGCGGTGTTTACAGGCCAACATATAGCCACAGTCAGTACACAGGTTAGCACATACTTTTATCCTCAATACATACCTATTGTGGGACTTTGGCTACTTAGGTTCATAGGTTCATAGGTTCATACTAGGCTATCTGCCCTAGGGCATTTATAAGCCTAGCCAGAGTATGTTTGGCTTTCGCCACCCATTTTAAATTAATTTTGCTATGCCCTTTTTCGAGGTTAGTATACTGTGCATCTGTCTAACAGTGACACAGAAGTGATACCCGGGGTAAACCTACGATCTCCCATCCACTCATCAAGATTCCTCTTGAAAAGAGTCAATGAGGGACTCTGCCTAACCTGGACTGGGATTTTATTCCAGAGTGAAGGGAGCCTCTGGGTTATGAATCTGTCCCTCCAGCATGTCCTATTTATTTCAGTGCTGAGGTTCAAGTCTCGAGCGTGTAGCTCGATGGGATTTGGATTTTTTGAGGTGCAGCATGTCCCTTAATTCTGGGTTGGACATGGCCTTATACGTCAGGCACAGGTCACCTCTGAGCAGGCGGTATGCCACTGAGTAGAGCTGGAGTTTCTTTAACCGGGCAGCATATGGCATCTGTTTGAGCCCTTTGATCCTCTTGGTGAGGTACTTTTGGGGTCTTTCCAGTTGCTGCAGGTGTTTGGTAAGGTACATCCCAAAAGGGGCATTGTACTCAATTATGGGCCTGATGAGGGATGAGTAAAGAGGCACGATGACCTCCCCTAATCTAGATGTGAATCCCTTCATGATTAGGTGGGCTATATAAAATGTTTTTCTAACTACTTTGGCCACGTGGTTGTCAAATGAGAGATTGCTGTCAACTTGGGTCCCCAGGTCCCTAATTACTTCTTCTGTACTTAATGGATTACCACCTATGTGGTAATTTGTGGGCACTTTGTTTTTGCCAAAGGGGATGACTATACACTTTTTGGCGTTTAGCTTGAGGCCATGGCTCTGGCACCAGTTGTCTGTTTCTACGAGGCCCTTTTGGAGGATGCTTGTGTCGGCTGGAGAGTCGATTATGGCACCCAGTTTGCAGTCATCTGTGAACTTGGTCAGCCACAGTCCTTCCGTGTTGGCTTGTACCTCCGAGAAATATATACCAAACAAGAGAGGTCCCAGGACTGAGCCTTGTGGGACTCCACTTGTAACTGGTTTGGAGTCTGACATGGCTCCAGCAATTCTAACCATGTGGGTTCTGTCCTTGAGCCAGTTTGCAACCCATCTAGTGACATAGGGGCTTATATTTAAGCTGGTGAGCTTATCTATAATGCCCGAGTGGGATATTGTATTGAAGGCTTTTGCGAGGTCCAGAGAGGCTGTGTGGACCACCTTCCCTTCGTCAATGGCCTTGGTGACTGTTTCAAAGAAGTCAACCAGGTTTAAGAGGCAGGATCTGCCCTTAACAAAGCCAAACTGGGTAGGATCCAGTGTCTGTAGGTCCCCAATAGCTTTATTTATGAGGTCCATGATGATCCTTTCCATAGCTTTGCAGACCAAGCTAGTCAGGCTTATGGGGCGATAGTTTCCAGGGTCCGTTGAGGCACCACCTTTGTGGAGAGGGACCACTGTTGCTGTACGCCACTCTTTGGGTACATATCCTGTAGTAAGGCTGAGATTGAACAGTAGTTTTATGTTTGGGTTTAGCTCTTCTTGGAGTTCATGTAGGACGCAGCCTGGGACACCGTCTGGTCCCATTGATGCTGTGTTTTTTGCTTTGGAGAGGGCGGCTCCCACCTGAGCATCTGAGATGTCAGGGGGCAGCACTCTGCTGGGATAGATTTTTGCCTTTTGGGGGGGGGGGGGGGGGAAGAAGTTTGCACTGAACCTGTCAGCTAGGATGTTGGCAATGTCTGTGGGATCAGTGTATTTTTTGTCATTTTGGACTAATTCTGAGCATATCTGGGAATTCCCACCCAGGTTCCTAACATAACTAAAGAAAGCTTTGTGATTATCCTTAGTGTCCTGTGCAATTTTTCTCTTGAAGCTGGCCTTTGACGATTTTATGAGTGCCCTTAGTTTTTTGCTAATACTGATCAGAGATGCCTTCCCTTTTTGGGATTTTGCTCTATCATGTAGTAGCTTCCTCCTTCTATTGTATAGTTTGTTTATGGCTGGGGTCCACCAGACAGGTCGTCTGCCTTTGGAGGATTGGGTCTTATCATATTGCATGTAACATTTACGTTTCTTACATACAGGCATAACTATTTAATGCAACTATTACATTATATATGGGACATATTAATGTCCTACAATCCTGGACATTTGCCCTTTGTAATGTTTTATGTCAGGACACACCTGCCCAGGGAGGGGCTGTCCCTCCTAATGTGGGACAGGTGGTAACCATATGCCTACAGCTAGCTATACCCACACCTACCATAATGATCTACCTCAGAGTTGGCACTAACAGACACATGATGCGGACACACACACACATTACAGTCACACGGAGACGCACATGGCACCCTCAACACACACATGCACAGACTACGGCGCTCACAAACACAGTTGAACACAGCAGCTACGTGGACAGCAACACCGGCAACGGTAACTAAATGTCCCTTCATATCATCATACTATTACTCGCGGTTATACTGTTCTGGTACTGTGTTCCTTCGGTCTTTCAGCCTCGTGGTTACGCATGTCGGTATGTTACACATTCCGTAGTTGGCGGTATCCTATTTATTTGTACCTCTGAGGTGTTATGAATGTAGTTGACCTATCTATATATATTTGCAGATATCGCTGACTCCGTGTATATCAACATATATCACTCTATCGCCCTTTCTATCTGTATTATATATATGTATATATGTGTACATATATATATATATATATATATATATATATATATATATATATGATGGGGAAAGTGACAGGCAAGCTACACCTGTCATTGTGTACTTGTTGGTGTATACTGTTTCCTGGACTCTGCATGTTTGTGTCTGTACCTGTCACATTACACACCTGCCGTAGGTTAGGGTTACCAACTGTCCCGCTCTGCGAAGGACAATCCCTCTTTGGGCAGTTGTGTCCTGCAAAATATTTAACATGGCAAATGTCCTGGGATTTTAGAACATACTTATTTCCTATAGTTTATGTAATAGTTGCATAAAACAGTTATTCTGTATCTGAACCACCTATATGTTCTAGAAACAGAATAAGTAAGTAAGTAAACATTACAAGAATGAGCTTTTATCTAGGCAAAACAGTGAAGTTCTGCATATCGTACTGGCCGGGTGTATGTGTCGGCCTGCAGACATCTGACGTATGTCCCACATTGGTCATTTGAAGAGGTGGCAACCCTACCATAGGTACATCTTGCCTAGCAATAGTGTTAGTTGATTCTATACGTGATTGCATGTTCTACACCTGGCAGTGTTTGTTTTACCCTTCAGAGCAGGCACTATTAGTACAGGGGTGAATAATGCTGGTTTCACCTGTTCTGGACATCACTGACTGTGATCTGCACGATATTTGGTGTAGCTTATCCCTGTTTCGCGCATATCCATATAGTCATATTTAAACGTCGCTTACCAGTAGTGGGCAATGCATATTCCCGGTAATGTGTGCTAAACATGATCTGCTGACCTGCATCCGACATGCATTACTCGTGCCTTCGGGATTACGTTACATCCCTTGCAGGACGTGGGACCAGGAACATGCACGACGGTCACTGCATTTGACATATGGCCATCGGGGATTTGTACACGTGTTATGTCATTTTGTACGTGGAGTATACTACGGCTGTTACTCCATACTGCACTCACATGGGTAACTCAGTTAGTTTCATATTGATGAGTCCAGTTAATGGTATGTCCATGTGATGTTTACTGGATGTGCTCCAGCATTGGGTATGTATATCTCAGTGAGCCACACACAATACTGTGCTATACCTTCAAAAGACCGTGGGTGGAACATGCTGGGGTGACGAATACCTGTCATGGGTACACCCCATGCCTTGACACAACATCCATGATTATATTATGTGCAGCCCCTCATTAACGCAGCAGGGACTCTGTGCTGAGTGTGTGCAGAACAGTGCTTACACACATGTGCTCCCACGATTGCCTCTGCTCCTCTACGTGACAGTTGGTTACTCGATGTTGTGGCGAAAGCGGACACTGTTTGCCCCATTTGGTGTATGGCCTCTGACAGTCGGCCGTGAACCTACCGTTGTACCTGGGAACCTATACACACAGCACAACCATATGGGGATAGGCGCATGTACTGTTCAGGTGCTGACATTCCTTGTTCCTATAGCTGTTGTGTGTACAATGTTTGAGGGCTGCCTATGTGGGATTCACACAGTGGGCCACCTATACATTACAATTTACAGGTGGTCGTGCTTGTGTGCCATCCATTTTACTGTGTATGCAGGTGGAGAGGTATGTCAGTCCGTAGGGGCCTACACTGTCAGAGTATATGCTATATGTTCCCTCTTTGCCAAGGTGTAGGCATATTGGGCACGCCTCCATCTGCCTACTGGGGCTGGCACAGTGTGTTCATTGTCTGAATCCCTCTGTGCCTGTGATGGCCTTGGCAATTGCGGTGGGCTATGAGGGCCTTCACCATTTTGTCCCTGCTGCAGCTCTTTCTGCAGGATCATATTATGTAGCATGGCACATACTATGACAATGTCGGCACACGTGCCTGGAGAGTACTGCAAGGCTCCACCAAATGTGTCCAAGCACCAGAACCATGATTTCAGCATCCCGAACACACGCTCTATGATGATTCTGGTTTGTGCGTGTGCCTCATTATGGCGTTCTTGCATGGGTGTGTGTGCATTTCTGATGGGAGTCATCATCCACGGTTCCAGTGCATAGCCAGCATCCCCCACAAGGTGGCCATGTGGGATGTCCCCCCTGACAAATACCTGATACAGCTATGAGGCATGCCAGATATGGGAGTCATGGTAGCTTCCAGGGCTGCCAGCGCACACATCCATAATAATGCCCTGGGCATTGCACATGACCTGACAGTTGATGGAGTGGAATCCCTTGCGGTTTATGTAGCGCCTACCATGCTCACCGGGTGGTGACTTGATTTGTATGTGCGTGCAGTCTATCACACCCAGTACCTCTGGGTAGTGTGCCACACGGTGGAAGTGACGCATATTGCTGGCCAACTCCTCCTGAGTTTGGGGGAAGTATATATGCTCATTGGCATGTGAAAACATGGCATCCAGGAACTGGTGTAGTACCCTGGATGCTGATGCCTGTGAGATCCCCATTATATCTCCAGTTGGCCTTTGAAAGGTACCTGTGGCTAGTATTCGCATGCTTACACATACCTTCGTGTCCACTGGGATGGGTTCCCCTCTGTTATTTCTGGTTCTCAGGTGTGGCCGGCACAGCTCCACTATTTGCTGTAAGATGTCCCTGTCCACCCTGTAACGCTCTACTAGCTCCAGATCATGTAGCGCCTGGTAGGTTACCCTTGGTCTGAACACTCTTCTCCTCCTCCGGGGCCTGTGGTGGTTGTCGGCATCATCCTCCACAACACCATCAGTCTCTAACACATGCTGATGAATCACAGCTATGGCAGCTCCCAACATGTACATTTTAAAAGTTCCCCGTGTGTTTACACCTATGGTGCAATGTTTGGGAATTCACAGTTGTGTGTAGGGTGCTTTCACACTTTATACTATTGTGCTGTGAACACCGATGATGTCATAGGGTGTGTATGTACGATCGTAGCTACAGGGTATCTTATGTGTTTTACTACCAGAACTACTATTGTGGTGCCTTTGGTGTTGAATTACATTTGGCTGCCGTGGATTACCTCTTGACCTTCCCTTTACATTTCTGCACATTCCACCTACCATTTTCTGGCATGCATCCAGCAGCCTGCTTTCATTTGTACTTTCCTAGACCTGGCATCTCTTGCGTAATGTGTGCTATTGCCAGTCTACTGTCGGTTTGCTTTGCTCTGCTATGACAGATCTCCTATCTTTGCAATCCAATGCCTCCCCTCCTTTCTTTGCATTCCGATGCCTCCCCTATCCTATTTTGCAGGTTTCTGCGAGCAGACTTGACAGTTGCCATCGACTGGCCACCGTGAGTTGATTGGTGTTGATTGCTCATTAGTACGCCAATTACCCTACTTCAGCATTACCTTCTTTTCTTCCCCAGACCTTCCTGTTTGTGCTATTGTTCGTGCCGTGTGCATCTGCTTACTGGGTTTTGGGCACGTTTTCATCCCCGTACACATGCACTTTTGGGCACCATGTGTGGTCTCAACTAAACAATTCTATACCTTCCTCCCCACCCCTGTCCTGCAGCTTTGCTTAGCAATGGCCAGGCCAGTTTGCATTGCTCCAATGTGCTTGCTGCTACGGTGGCACACCTCTCTGCTGATGTCATGTATCTCCTCTGAGCCACTCCTCGGTATTATAGTGCTGCGCCGTATGGTTCAACCTTCATCTGGCGGGACATTTGCGATTCAGTATTATCTGCCTCATTTGCATGGCATTGACTACTAATTCATAGTTACCGCGCCAAACACTGTTGCAGGCCCTTAGCAACCCTTGCACTTTGGTTGTGCTGTTCCATGCCTACCATTGTGTATTATGGTGTAAACCTGATTTGTATTACATTGCGATTTTATGACATTTTTATATATTTTCTTTATGTTCCAGTTTGCACACACATGCCCTGCGGTTGTACTGTGCGTTACTGTGGACATGACATTAAATGTTGTTTTTTGGGTGTTGTGCATCTTTTCTTATGCCATTGGCTGTGTATTTAGCCATTGGCATATGTTAACTTTGTAATACATGAGTCTGGTCTGCTTCCAAAGCTCCGAAGTTCTGTTTGGGAAAATGTAAACCGTGTTTTTTGGTTTACATTTCCGTGGGCTTACGCTACACCTGCACCACTTCATGAATCACTATGTGCCTTCATTTGCATGGTGCGACACTGCGCATGGGGTGATTAGCATACCTATGCTGAGGGCTGTGCAGTTCTGGCATACGCCAGTAGTGCACGTGGTATTGGATCGTACCTGAATCGCTCAATGGCCATATTTGGCATTTTTCCACCTACGCTACGCCTGCGCCTGGCGCAAGCTTCATGAATCCCAGGGATTATTTTTCCCTTATTACTTCTGCCATAGCGTAGTATGGAGAGTGGGTGGATATTCAGTGCATGTCATTATTTTCCCTTATTACTTCTGCCATAGGGTAGCATGCAGAGTGGGTGGATATTCAGTGCATGTCATTTGATTTTCAACTTTGTTCCCTTAACATGTCAAAAGGTCATTTTTGCAGTTGCTTTAAAACATTCTGCATCTACCTGAAAACTTCCATAGTACCAAATATTGTTTGCAGCAATCACTTTAAAATACTTGCGTTACTCCTCTGTTACTGAAAAGTTAAATGCAAACCATTATCCACTCACATCAGATCTCCATGCATGCATGCATGCCAATTTAATAATCTTTTGTTTCCTTCTTCCTTTATCACATTCCAAACTATACCAGAATAAATGTTCCTTTGGAAATTATGTGAAATATACCCATTAAAACATCCTGTGTGATTACATTCCTGAAATTAAATTGTTAACATACAAAATGACTCTAATATGTGTTTTCACATGCATGTAGCCTAACTGCCCATGATGGTTGCATTGTCTGAAACCTGTCTCCAGCCTGGATAACATACATATGCTGAGAATTTAGTACGTGGTATCTTGGATAACATGCGGATTCTGGTAATATAATACATGCCATCTTGAATAACATGTGGATTCTGGTAATATAATACATGCCATCTTGGATAACATGCAGATTCTAGTCATATAATACATGCCATTTTGGATAACATGCAGATTTTGGTAATATAATACATGCCATCTTGGATAACATGCAGATTCTGGTAATATAATACATGCCATCTTGGATAACATGCAGATTCTGGTAATATAATACATGCCATTTTGGATAACATGCGGATTTTGGTAATATAATGCATGCCATCTTGGATAACATGCAGATTCTGGTAATATATTACATGCCATCTTGGATAACATGCAGATTCTGGTAATATAATACATGCCATTTTGGATAACATGTGGATGCTGGGAATATAGTATGTGCCATCTTGGATAACATGTGTGTTCTGGTATTACAGTACATGCCACCTTAGATAACATATGGATGCTTGTAATATAGTCCTTTTATTAATGCTGAACTTTATTTTCTTCTTTCTCTTACTGCTGTACCATCACTGAAAACTTGACATTATTGGACCAAACACTGACCTTCACCAAACACACAGAACAACAAGTTACAGAAGTCCATAACCAACTGAAAGTGTCACGTAGAAATATTTAATCTTTTAAGGGCATATTCCCCAATCCCAGACACGTGTCAACTTTGATTTATTAAGTTCCTCTGACTGAATTAGTTTATTTTAATTTATGGTCTCAGTTTGTTTATATGTATGCTTCTTAACTTACATTAACATGTTTAACTCTGTGCTTTACTAGTGAACCATCTGTCAATTATCAGTAAAAATAAAGCATTTGTCTGGTATCAGTGTGGGTGTCTTTGGAAAATAGCACAGAATTTGTAAATCAGGCCACATAATGAGAGTCATTTTAAGTGGGGAGCACCTTACCTTGAGGCACAGTAGCCTTGGAGATAATTATAGTAAGTTGCAGGAATTTAAACATATGGCCTTACATGTCTATGGGTGTGGGGCATCATCTCCAGAACTTTTTTAACTTTTGAAATGGAAATTTAACCTAGTTTTTAAATATTTTTTCCCTTTTGGCAAAATGGATATTAAACAGATATTCTAAACATATCAACATTATTTCAGTGAGATATTGTTATGATGCTTTGCATACTGTTTGTTTACCAGTAGCTTGTTTTATTTTGTGGTTACATTTAAACTAATCAATTTTTCACTATATTACATATTTGGTTACCTTTCAAAAGGAACATAACTATACATTCTTTTTTTAACACCATTAAATTATCACTTGTGACATATGCAAATTTACAGTTGTAGGAAAGTAACCAAACTGCATTAACAAATTAACATTAACAAACATAATACTTCACATATATTGCTATGTATCATATGAACTAAGCAACATTACATAAAATATTCAATTCCTGCCCTCTTTTTTTAAACAAGACACATCTTTATTAAGCCATCACTTACAACATAAGCAATCACATTTATTATATAAATGAAAACAAACCACAGACACAATTCTAGTTGCAAGCATTTTTCATCACAAACCATACTGACACACTCCCAGTTGCAAACATTATACATCACTTATAATCTACCCAATCACTTTCAGTCAAACATCACATAGCTCGTTTAAGTCCCGCCTTCTTTTAAACCTCATTCCTCCCCTGTATGCATTGTTGCCACAGTTCCCATTTTTCCTATGCAGTTTGCTCTACCCTTTTCTAAAGATCTTAAGTCTTGATATGTACATGGACCATGAAAGGGACTTCTTGTTTCGAGTAAGATCCAGGAAGGTCCATGCTATTGTTAAATGAGTTGAATAAAATTAGGTAAAACTAGGAAATGGGTCTGTATTATATAATCAAAATCTACTTACCTTGAACACATATTCATTGACACCAGAACAGAGAAACACACTTCAGCAAACAATGAAAAATGTACTCGGGTAAGGAAGCAATTAGCCAACACTACAACTTTGCTCTTTTTCCCACCATAGTGCAATCTCAAACTTAGGTTCATAGGTTCATAGGTAGGTACTAAGCTATCTGTCCAAAGGCATTTATATCCCTAGCCAGAATATGTTGGCTTTCACCGCCCCCTCAGATTAGTTCCCTGTGCCTCTGTCCAGCAGAGCCATTGAAGTGATCCCAGGGGTATACTTTCTGTTTCCCTTCCACTCATCAAGGTTTCTCTTCAAGAGTGTTAGCGAGGAGCTCTGCCTAATGTAGATTGGAATCTTGTTCCAGAGCATGGGAAGTCTCTGGGACAGAAATCTATCCCTCCAACATGTTATATTTATTGTTGTGGTGATGTTTAGACCCCTAGAGCATGTGGCTCAAGTGGATATGGTTTTCTTTAGGTGGAGCATGCCCATCAATTCTGGGTTGGACATGGTCTTATATGTCAGGCAGAGGTCACCTCTGAGCAGGCAATATGCAATCGAGTACAGCTGGAGTTTCTTCAGTCGAGCTGCATAGGGCATCTGTTTGAGGCCAGTGATCCTCCTGGTGAGGTACATCTGTGGTCTTTCCAGCTGTTACAGGTGTCTTGTAAGGTACATCCCAAATGGGGTGTTGTACTCTGTAATGGGTCTGATGAGTGATGCGTAGAGGGGCACAATTACCTCTTTTGATCTGGATGCAAACCCTTTTGTGATGAGGTGGGCCACATAGAAGGATTTTCTAACCACTTTGGCAATGTGATTATCAAAGGGGAGGTTACTATCTACTTGGGTGCCCGGATCCATTATTACGTCTTCCATATGTAGGGGGCTACCACCTATGTGGTAGTTTGTGGGTACTATTTTTTTTCCAAAGGGGATGACTGTGCACTTTTTGGCATTTAGCTTGAGGCCATGGTTTTGACACTAGGTATCTGTCTCAGTGAGACCCTTTTGGAGGATGTCTGTGTCAGCCGGAGAGTCAATGATATCCCCTAGTTTGCAGTCATCTGCGAACTTGGTAAGCCATAGTCCTCCTGTGCTTGCCTGTACCTCTGAGAAGTCTATCCTGAACAGGAGGGGTCCTAGGACTGAGCCCTGGGGAATGCTACTTGTAACCAGTTTAGAGTCAGACCTAGCTCCCACAACTCTTACCATTTGGGTTCTGTCCATGAGCCATCTGCTAACCCATCTCATGATGTAGGGGTTTATGTTCAGGCTGGTGAGCTTGTCTATAATACCTAAATGGGGAATGGTTTTGAAGGCCTTTTTGAGGTCTAGGTAGGCTATGTGGACCACCTTTCCCTCATCCATGGCCTTGGTAACTCTCTCAAAAAAGTCCACCAGGTTTAGGAAGCATGATCTGCCCTTAACAAAGCCGAACTGGGTAGGGTCCAGTGTTTGGAGGTTCCCAATGTCTCTGTTAATGAGATCCATGATGATGTGCTCCATAGCCTTGCAGACCAAGCTAGTCAGGCTTATAGGGCGATAGTTCCTGTGGTCTGTTGTGGCTCCACCTTTGTGGAGCAGAATAACCATTGCTGTGCACCACTCTATGGGCACATAGCCTGTGGAGAGGCTGATTTTGAAAAGTGTGTTTAGGTGAGGGGTTAGTTCATCTTTGAGCTCATGTATTACGCAGCCTGAGACACCGTTTGGTCCCATTGATGCTGTGTTTTTGGCTTTGGAGAGGGCTGTTTTAATCTGAGTCTCTGTAATTTCAGGGGCACAACATTCTTCTGGTATGGTTATGGGCCCTTTTGGGGGTGAGAGGGGGGTGTGAAGTTTGCACTAAACCTGTCTGCCAGGATGTTGGTGATATTGGTTGGTTCAGTGTATTTTATGCCATTCTGCAGTAACTCCGAGCAGATCTGAGAATTGTCACTTAGATTCATGACATAGCAAAAGAATGCCTTGTGGTTATCTTTGGAGTCCTTGGCAATTTTTCTTTCGAAGCTAGCCTTGGATGATTTTATGAGGGATTGTAGTTTCTTGCTGATACTGATCAGGGATGTCTTCCCTTCTTGGTATTTTACTCTTTTCTGTACTAGTTTCCTCCTTCTATTGTATAGCTTGTTTATGGCAGAGGTCCACCAGACTGGTTTCCTTTTCTTGGAGGAGTGAGTCTTGGTTTTGCTTGGGATAGCACGGGACAGTGTTATCCTTTAGCATGGGGGCTTTGAAACTTTCCACATCGGTCTTAAGTAACGTGAAGTTTGCTTTTGAAAAGTTTTTTATGGTGGTTTCTTTGACCGGGGGGGGGGGGGCACAGACCCCCACTTCAGTTAGTTTGATTCAGGGCAATGTGTGTTGTGGTGTTATGGTGGACAAGTGATTATTTACCCTAGTAAAATTTTTGATGTTCACTGAAGTGTGTTTCGCTGTTCTGGCATTGATGAATATGTGTTTGAGGTAAGCAGATTTTAATTATCTAATATAGACCCCCGGGAAACATATGTTAGGTTTGAATATGTTAATTATTATTATTGCTATTGTTGTTATTTTGTTGTTATATGTCATATACCAGTTACGCCTGTAACCTGGTTTTCTGAAACATCATGACTTCCTTCCAAACTCATATGTCATATGCTCCAGTATGCCTTTCCATCTCAGTGTTCATGGCCTAAAATGGCATCATGAGAATATGTTTTGGGACTCTGCTCCTGTTACACCAACCAGTTTTAGCTATACTAGGTGGAATATACATACAGGTAAGCCTTTGGACCAACAAGGGTGCCAGGAGCTAGGTATAAATCCCTATGTCACAAGATGGGTTGCCAGCTGGCTCAATGACAGAACCCACACTGTGAAAGTAGCAGACTCCAAATCTGACTTCAGATCAGTGACAAGTGGAGTAGCACAGGGTTCAGTCCTGGGTCCTCTCCTGTTTGGTATCTACTTTTCTGAACTACAGGCTAATGCAGAAGGTCTTTGGCTAACGAAGTTTGCAGATGACTGTAAACTAGGAGCCAGTAATCAAAACTCCTAACGATGTGGACATCCTACAAAAGGGCTTCACTGAGACAGATGCCTGGGACAGGAATCTATCCCTCCAGCATGTTCTGTTTATTGTAGTGACAAGGTTTAGGTCCCTAGAGAGTGTAGCTCAGAGGGATTGGGATTTCTTTAAGTGGAGCATGTCCAACAGCTCTGGGTTTGACATAGCTTTGTAGGCAGAGATCGCCTCTGAGTAGCCGATATACGAAGGAGTAAAGTTGGAGTTTTTTGAGACGGTCTGCATAGGGCATCTGTTTGTGGGCAGTAATCCTCTTTTTGAGTTATTTCTGTGCATTTCCAGTTGTTGTAGATGTCTTGTGAGGTACATACCAAAAGAGGCGTTGTACTCTATAATGGGTCTAATGAGTGATGAGTGATGAGTAGAGGGGAACAATGACCTCTTTTTCCCTGGATGAAGAAACCTTTTGTGATGAGGTGTGCCACGTAGAAGGATTTCCTGACTACTGAGGCAATGTGATTATCAAAGGAGAGACTACTGTCCACCTGTGTCTCAAGGTCTGTTATCACACTTTCGGTGTGTGTGTGTGTGTGTGTGTGTGTGTGTGTGTGTGTGTGTGCGTGCGTGCGTGCATGCGTGCGTGCGTGCATGCGTGTGTGTGTGTGTGTGTGTGTGTGTGTGTGTGTGTGTGTGTGTGTGTGTGTATTTATATGGGTATCTGGCACCCAAACAAATTGACAGTATGTTGATACCCAATGCAATGGCATTATAATGTCAAAATCTGAAATATCAGCACACTCTGGATTACCCCAGGGCAGACAATAAAATGGCAAGTGTTTTTGCAGGTTAGCATGCTCCGTGTGCCCCCCACACCCTTGCTGATTATGCACACTAACTCCAGGATTGCACAATACCCGGGAAAAGGAATATTCTCCTACCTGGGAATTGTTGATATTGCACACCTGCCAAACATCTGTCTGCATTGACCAAATGATGTAAACTAGAGAGATATCAGTGTACTGTTCATTTGTTCAGGTGTCCAAGAACTATATATATATATATATATATATATATATATATATATATATATATATATATATATATATATATATATATATATATATATATATATATATATATATAGGTTTACTATCATTTATTCGAGGTGAAGTTGGTCGACGCCACTTCATTCGAAAATCGGAATCTCCACCATAGGCAATGGCGAACACTGATATTGCTGAAATACACATCTGCCCCTATCTCGACCCATGTTAAAACCTGTCCCTAGGTAGCAGTCAACATTTCAGCAAATCCGGTGTTCGACATTCTTATTTTCGCACAATCTCGGTCGACCATGTGAACAGTCAGCCGAGTACATTTCGGGTATATGATAGTAAACTATATATATATATATATATATATATATATATATATATATATAGATATATATATGTATATATATAGGTCTACTTCAGTAGACTGAATGCTCACTTACCCGAAGAAATCACTTGGCCACCTTATTTAACTTACCCCCGTGGTAGTGTGATCCTGGAGTTGGTATATTTAGTTAGGGGGGTGTGAGGGGTGCAGCCCCCACATAAGGGATGTGGGGGTGAAGCCCCTTACATGGGTGGGTTTACTTTCCTTTAGTTTTACTATTTTTTTCAGGATGGCCAAGAAGCTACTTACCTGGAGTGGGAAGTCAGTGTTCTGAGGTGTCGGTGTTCTGAGGTTGTCAACCTTTTCATCTTAGCTAACTGAAAGTCAGGTAAGTGAACTTTCAGCCTACTGAGGTAGATATATATATATATATATATATATATATATATATATATATATATATATATATATATATATATATGCATGTGTGTGGTTTCACTTCATATACTCGAAATGCTGAAATCTCGAGTTTCAGCATTTCGAGTCCATGAAGTTGAAAGTTTTAGAATAGCGAAAGTGCATAAGGGTGAATGCAAATATGTCGAATGCATGCCTATGCAGTGATCCTACATTACATAAAGTGTTTGTTTGGGATCTTTGTGTTCGGACTTTCAGGTGAGTGATTGTATGTCAGCGTTTTTGTAACTTATGTGTATGTGTGATGTGCGTGTGTGTGTGTGCGCGTGTGTGTGTGTGTGTGTGTGTGTGTGTGTGTGTGTGTGTGTGTGTGTGAGGGACTGTAAAATGTATGTGTGTGTGTGTTAGTTTTTTTTTTCTCTCTTTGTGCAATCTTGGATTTAGTGTATATATAAGTAGGGGTGTGTGAGGGGGCACAGCCCCCTACGTGGGGGATGCAGAGGGACTTGCCTCTCCTGATTTTGTTTAGTGTAGGTATGTGTATGTGTGGTGTTTTGTTGTGTTTCTGTTTTTGTGGTGTATGTGTTGTGGTTTGTGTGTGGTGTAGTGTATGCTGTGTGTCTGGTATGTGATTTCAGCTTTGTGGGGGTTTCGGTGTTGTGATGGTTTCGGCTTCTTGGACTTGAAATGCTAAACTTCGAGATTTCAGCATTTCGAGTATTTGAAGTGAAACCACATATGTATATATATAATTATTCACACACACACACACACACACACACACACGCGAGCACACACACACACACACACACACACACACACACACACACACACACACACACACACACACACACACACACACACACATGCATATGAGGGCAGTAGTGAATCGCCATTGTCTAGACAACATAGCCCTACAAAATAAAAATGTAATTGGGAACTAGGCACTTCGGTTGATAGTTCTCTCATTTTTGACAATCATGGTTTTCAAGAAATTCAATTACATAGCCAAGCTAATTGCCAATTTAATGCAATCATCATATAAAGTGGTAATCAGTCTATTATACAGTCATTGATTAGGCCAGTTATCAAGTATAGTGGCTTCTTTTGGATGTTCTCACTAAGCAATCAAACAATTAAAAAGACGCCAAAGGCTTCTATCCAAAAACATCACAGGCTTAAAGTCCCTGAGCAATAGAGGCAGGTT
The DNA here is from genome assembly GCF_019279795.1 of Protopterus annectens. NCBI lineage: Eukaryota > Metazoa > Chordata > Ceratodontiformes > Protopteridae > Protopterus > Protopterus annectens. Next base: position 713,232,288 of record NC_056749.1, read on the forward strand.
CTGGAACTGGCTGCTAGGCTGCAGTCCCCCGTGGTAAAAACAGAGAAGAAATTGGTTAAAATAATTCACAAGTTCAAGTTTTTATTATTATTTTAAGTATATATACCTGCTAATACCTACATGCAGGAAAAGGATAAGTACTTAAAGTGTGTACGTCTGAGTGTGTGTGTGTGTGTGTGTGTGTGTGTGTGTGTGTGTGTGTGTGTGTGTGTGTGTATACAGAGTATGCTATTGAAATCCTGAAAATGCTTTACTCGAATGTTGAGATACTTGACTATGTTGTGTCTTTTGGCTTTTACCGGTTAGGGGTTGCCACAGCAGAACTCTGATCCGCTAATGATTGGCAGTAGATTTTTACGTGCCGAGTGGCCGTTCCTGACGCACAACCTTCAACGAAGGTATGCCCATTCATGCATGTCTCCACACAGAAGATGCTCTAGCTGAGAATCGAATAGGACAATGTCTTACTGTGAGGTGACAACGCTACTGCAGCACCACCACCGCAGTTGAGATACTTGACTATAAATCTTGAATTTCATTACATCCAGATTGTCGAAAACAAATTAAGTGACAGCTGTAATTTGATATATTCGACATCGCCTTGCCTTGTAGACATTATTTTGCAATTCGCAAATGACACTTAGATTATTTCCATACATGGACCACAATGGAAGTCATCAAACCTGAAGGATGTATAGCGACATCTATTAGATGATACAATCTTTCAAGTACTGCTGTCCAATTTCATGCATCAGTGCTGTGGATTAGACCTGTAACCCATCAACCACAGATTTTTTTTTTTGTTTTATACTTTTTCATCAAGTCAAATCCATGTGCGAAAATTTAATTAATGTAAGGCAGTATATCGGGGAACTGCAAATATCAGGTTTGTCTGCTATACAGATGCTGCATCAGTACATATGTGATATGGGTAGAGCATATTAGTAAGACATCACACACTAGTAAGTCCTCTAAAAGGTGCATTGTTGAGCTATGAGTTCAATAAAACCATGGACAGTCAGCTGTTCTCTATGTGAGAGAAGTCTATCAAACATTGCCTCTTTGTTGACCAAACATCATCTCTTAGGAGATGAGGGGAAGCAGCCCATCACTCTAGTCTTTAAATCTTCTACATGGTTCTGTTCCAGTTGGATGGCATGACGGGCATCCAACATATACAATCTCTGCTTACCTAACATACTACGTACATGACTATGCCAACCTTCTATAGCATTCTGGATCCTTGGATATCCTAGGGTACATATATCCCATTGGTTCCAAAAGGCTATATCAAACAGTGGTGGCAACCTCTCAGCTATTAATCCTCTTATTGCATACCTTCTAGGTCTGCCTAGCACATAGGTTTCCCTAAAAGAGGTGCATAACTGTCTACCAGATGGAGGCATGTTCATTTTCATGTCATTTAGGGTGTCTGCAATGGTGTCGGTATATACAAATGCCAGCGCTGCTATTTGTTTACAAAGCATTGCGAAATGCATGTTGCTGCCAAACTCTGAGGCCAGATGCAGCTTCTGTATCTGTCTCCAAATGATCTGATAGTGGTGGAACTAGCACTCTTTCACAATGCTATCAGTTAAATTATGTTGCATAGCATTTACGGCACCTTTTTCAAAATCATTCAGGACCACACGCGGACATAGCAATAGATCAAAGCAAGCACAAAGGGATAAAACACACATCCAGAACCTATTGCAGCACTCTTCTGTCTTGGCTGGTAGAATATCATATACTATGGGTATAGTCTTACAAATGGCTGACCCTCCTAGACAGCAATGGATAGTACACCTGCTTACATTCAGTGGTGCTAATAGGGAAAGTGCTGTCCACAAGGATATCTTCCGAGGCACATAGCACCCGTAAATTACTCAGTGGTTATAATAACACAATTACCCACTGCAGATGTCTTGTTGATATGTTCCAAAATAAACTGACTATTTTTTACAGGCAGTAGATCTGGCGCTAGGTCACAAAGGGAACCCATATCCGAATACATAGTCCTCCTTTTCCATTGTCTGACCCTAGTTGCAGTTTGCTTAAGTGCTGATGTGTTTGGCAGGGAATTAACTACAATGCTTGTGTACCAGTCAGAATCTCAGACACTATCTTGCATGGGTCTCTGACAGAGTACTCAGCTGTCCTTTTGATATTCTCCCTAACTTTATACATTTCCCATTTAATAGCCTCAGGGGCATGAAAATGCATCACACTTTTCTCCAGCTTATGTACATCTCCAATCATTTTTGTCATGCATCTCCCTTTACATTTATCCTTTAAATTCTTTGTACAACACCAATACATACTACTGGTCATGCTTTTCTCATGATTATACTGATGCCCGTCAATACATAGCATTTGTTTACCATTTTGAGTCAAAACTGTCTCATACATATTTCCAATCACACCAGACACAAATCCACCATGTGCATCCTCCATCAAAACCCTGGAAAAATAAATATTACAATTATGCCGTTACAACTGTATGCCCTGTCAACAAGAATTTTACATTTAATCCTGAGCTTTACACTTACCTTGGCATACAGGTGACCACAACTGCAGAAAGATATGCGAGGATCCACACATGCATATAAATCCCTTCAGTGAACTACCAGACATGCTCCTTGGACTTTTTTATCTTATGGAAAGTGTAAACATCAAAATGACATTCAGTGATGTGATAAAGTATGTATTAATGCCACATTTAAAAAGATCGAGTGATGTATGTCAATCAATCTATTTTATTCAATGTTTTTTGGTCCACACACATGCCTATTGGAAATCTGCATTCTAACAATGTCACACTCGTCCAGATGCCATTCACAGACGTGATAGTAAAGCTATATATACACATATAATTGTGTCTATGTCTGGATTTCACATCTTTAATTATACTCAATTAGAGGTTACTAAAAGTTATTTTGTCTTATTTATTCAAGGTTTTAAATTTGTTCCTAGAATTAACAGCAATTTGACTCAAGTCATATTTGATCTTAAAATGTTTATTAGGAGACTTAATTTGGATAATATGTTTAGTGGTTCTACTTTACCTACACATTCTAATCTTCTTCGGAAGAAAAGTACCTTCAATCCACCCCTGCATCCACAATTGAAAAATTTGGAAAATGTGATTGAAAGAGAATTAAGGAAACAGATACCTAACAACAGGGTGTATTCTAACTTAGGAAAAGAACAGAGAGACTTGTTATCTAAGTTGTGTTCCAACCCACAGTTACGGGTGACGGAACCGGATAAGGGTGGGGGAATAGTCCTTATGGACAAAATTTTATATGAAAGCAAAATGATTACTATTCTTAATACTGAAAGATATAGTACAGTTTCCATCAATGAGATAAATATATCATATAAAAATTAGACCTAGCTCTCAAAGATCTGTTCGACCAAGGAGTTATGGACTTTGACACATATTCTTATCTTGAAAATACTACACCCAAGACACCCTCTATTTTCGGAGTACCTAAAATACACAAATCTGTAGAAAATCCACCTCTCAGACCCATAGTTTCTTCTGAAGGTGCTAAAACTACCCCACTTGCTAAGTTTTTGGATGGGAAACTCAAAATGGTATGGGGTAGACAGGCATATATACTTAAAGACTCTTGGGAGTTTCTGAGCAGTATAACACAGGATTTATACTCCACACAATTGGTGTTTGCCACAATTGATGTTATTGATCTTTTTTCAGTGATTCCGCGCGACATTGGCCTCATGTGGTTAGAGGAAGCTATGAGATCTAATCCAGATACCACTGAAAATTATAATTTTCTATGCTTGGAACTGGCAGAATTAGTTCTCAAGAATAATTTTATGCACTTCGAGGGTGAGTTTTATAAACTGGAAAATGGCATAGCCATGGGGGCCAGTTGTGCCCCCATACTTTCAGATATTGTTCTATCAGTCTGGGAAAAGAAATACGTACAAGGAAGTAAATACAATCAGTATTGGAATATGTATACAGTTTTCTTTTTCATTCCTGAGATAAAAGGTTGTGTTGTACGGGGTGAGGCTGTACAACATTCTGCCTGCAGTGAGTTGAGAAGATATATTTGTGAGCAGTAGTTTTGGTGTATTTATTCATTTACTGACACAACCAAATACCTGAGGTATATAGTCATAGACCTACAACTGGCAATTATTTATGTTTGTACCTCTTTGTGTGAGTGTGTGCATGTGTATGTGAAGGGGGTTAATTTCTGTTGCCACTAGTTATTATTTTTATTTTCTATATTCTGCAATCAGAGTTAAATATAGAGCCAATCCAGTTTACTTTATTATTATTATAAATATAACTATAATTTATTATATTATTATTAATTATTATACATTAATCCCTACGTCACCCAATGGGTTGCTAACTGGCTTACTGATAGAACCCACACTGTAAAAGTTGCCAACTCCAAATCCAGCTCCAGACAAGTGACAAGTGGAGTACCTCATGGTTCAGTCCTGGGACCGCTCTTGTTTGGCATCTACTTCTCTGAAGTACAGGCCAACACTAAGGGACTCTGGATAACAAAGTATGCAGATGACTGCAAACTGGGAGCCATTATTGAACCCCCAAATGATGTGGACACTCTACAAAAGGGCCTTACAGAAATAGATGCCTGGTGCCAGAGCCATGGGTTCAAGCTCAATGCCAAGAAATGTATAGTTATCCCCTTTGGGAAAAAACATGTATCCGTGAATTACCATATAGGTAGCAGTATACTAAACACCGAAAGTTTGATAAGAGACTTAGGGACACAGGTGGACAGTGGTCTCACCTTCGATAACCACATCGCCACAACAGTCAGGAAATCCTTCTATGTGGCACACCTCATCACTAAGGGCTTTTCATCCAGAAAAAATGAGGTCATTGTCCCACTGTACTCATCCCTCATTAGACCCATTATAGAATACAATGCCCCATTTGGTATGTACCTCTCAAGACATCTGCAACAACTGGAAAGGCCACAGAAATACCTCACTAAAAGATTCACAGGCCTAAAGCAGATGCCCTACTCTGACCGCCTTAAAAAACTCCAGCTATACTCTGTCGCATATCGTCTACTCAGAGGCGATCTTTGCTTAACATACAAGGCCATGTCAAACCCAGAGCTGTTGGACATGCTACACTTAAAGAAATCCCAATCCCTCAGAGCCACATGCTCCAGGGATCTAAACCTTGTCATCACAATAAACAAAACATGCTGGAGGGATAGGTTCCAGACCCAGAGACTCCCCAGACTCTGGAATAGATTGCCCATACACGTCAAGCAGAGTGCCTCTTTGGTCCTCTTCAAAAGGAACCTTGACGATTGGATGGGAGAAAGGAAATTCACCCCGGGGATCACGTCAGTTGCCCTGCTAGACAGGGGTCCGGGGAAGTAAATAGTATGGGAAGAAATAGCCAGGGAATTGTTATGGCTAGGCTTGTATAGACCCTAGGGCTGATAGCCTAGTACCAACCTATGAACCTATGAACTTTAATTATAGGATTCAGGGGTTGTCTGTGGGAGAAAGTGATTGCCCCTGCTGTCATTCACTTAAATTCAAAAGTCATTATTTTAGCTTGCAGTGTGCATTTGTCTGCAGCCAGCTAGTGGCTATTTTGTGACATTCTGAGTATATACATTCTATAAAGTAACTGTAATTTATGAGTATGAAGATTGTCTGTGATGAGAATGACTGAATGTGTGTGGGAGAGGGTTGCAGTGTATCTAAAAATAAGTCAGTCATAATTTTTCAATTTCTATTACAATTTAGCATCAGCATTGTATTCAATTATACCTCTCAATCTTTTAGATCAAGACATCTGGATAAAGCCATAAATAATGGGGGACGAAGGCCAAAAAATAAGAACAATTTTTAAATACTGCTCTAACAAACTTAAAAATTTGATAGAAGCATGCATTTTATATAGGATATGAAGTTTAAAAGTAAGTGGCACAGTGATGCAGCGGTTTGCATTGCCACCTCACAGCAAGAGGTTTTCTGGTTTGATTCTCAGCTAGGGGGTGTCTTCTGTGCCGAGTCTGCATGCCCTCCCTGCATTTGTGTGGGTTTCCTCCCCCATTACAAAGGCATACATCTGGAACATTTCTTCATAACCCTCTGTTGAAAGTTGGCTTGTTTCAAGTTGGACTTTCTTGGTCAACAAATCTTAAATACAGTTATGTCATTATTTTCTGATTTCAGTCCTCAATGATTTGCCAGAAGATCACAATTTTTGGAGAAACAGACCAAAAATATGAGGCAGAAATCTGAACATTCTGTGAAAATCTGGACAGTTGAGAGGTATGCACTCAATAAGTAGCTCTGTCTGTGGTGGTCTGGGCAGGATATGTGTGTGATATCACTGGCAGAGTGTCTCACTGAGTAATGTTGCCATCTAACAGTGCTTGGATCTCTGGTTAAGCTTTTGGCTATGGTTATCTCTGTGTAGAGTCTTTATATATTCCCTGCCTCAATGTGGGTTTTATCTATGTACTTTGCTTTTGTTTCTTTCTCCCAGACCCACAGCTGTATAATTTATGCCTCTGGCCAGTTGTACTTTTTCTTTCACCCCAATCTAACAGCAGAAGGAAATGCAGAAAGTATCTCTCTCTCTCTCTCTCTCTTTGGTGAGGCAGAAAGGCAGTCACTGTTCCGATATATGATTTATATATTCCTGCATTTGTCTTCTCAGTTTATTTGTGAACTACTGTTTTATTAATGTAGAACACTAAGGTTTAAACACAACTTATTTTTTTCTTGAAATAAAAAATACAACTGAACTTTTTCCTTTACTCATGATTTTTTGTATAGGTCATCATTAAATCAATAAGTTGTAAAAAAACAAATGCTCTAAGATGTATCTCACAGCATCTAGAACCCTATGACTTCATCTTAGCAAACCCCCCAAATTCCTCAGCTTAACTCAGTTGTATCTTCCAGACTAATTATAGCAGAAGCTTTGCGATTTAACCTGTATTAATAGCATGGGGGAGCTAAAAATTAAGATAATGTGAAAATCAAGGAAGTAGTAATGTATCTGAATCATGTTGGGCAAGAATGATGCAAAAACAGGGTAGGGTCACAGGGGAGGTGCAACGAGGGCCAGTTTGCAACAGGAGGGCCCACAGAGTTCTTTGCCTAGGGCTCCATTTCACCTAAGGCTGGCCTTGTTGATTGTAGTCAGACATGTGAGATGTATATAGTCAGTAAATGGACTATAATGAGTGGGTCCATACAGAGACGAGTGTGTGGATGAAAATGCATGACCACATCTGTTGCTTGATCACAGGTAATCAAAGGGAAAAATCAAAGCACTGAACCCATGCAACTCAGAAACCACAATTAACCAAAGTAACGGCTCATATTGTGTCAGAGACTGGGGCTGAAATAACACTGGAAAATGTCTGCAACAAGTATTTTAAATCTTTATTCCTTAAAGTCAATTAAGTGCTTCTGTCCTCTTTTACATTAGGGCTTCATCAGAATAAATGCTGTCTGTATTAGTATCTGTTACAGTTATGCATTCTGTGCATTCTATCTTCAATCATTGTATATTTACTCTGAAAAGATGATGCTGTTTTCTTCAGCTTATGGCACACTTTGCAACTCAGCTGATCAACAAAACTGAAGCCCATAAGTAATAGAAATAGAAGGAGCAAAAGGCCTTCCACATTCAGTTTTACATTCAGAACATTCACCAAAAGTTAGTACTTATCAGTTCTGTAGGGAACCCAGTCCTCTTCATTTCTCAAGCAAACCTGTTGGACAAAATACCCCTTTTCCACAAAAAACATGAGTAGTTCTGTAATGACATTGGGGGAATTCAATAAAGCTTGCATGGATTAATTTTACATGTAGGCATAGTGGCATGGAGCTTACATCGAAGTAAACAGCCATGCGATCCAGTAAACAGAGATGAGGGGCATGCATGAGTGTGCGAACATGGAAGTGTCCATGGAATGCAAATCACCTCATAAGCAGGTGAACTGCATGCAAATGAGGGTGTTGGAGTGATCCAGCAAGCGGATAGGCATTAGTGCAGACCACATATTGGTGTTCAAAGTGTACATGGAAAAATGCTGTGTACATGAAATAAAAAAGTGAACAGGGGCTGTAAAAGCCCAGTTAGAAGGATGGAAATTGCATGGCAGGCACACAAATGTGCAATGCTATGCCCTGTGTGTCCAAAAAGTAATGGAAAATAATGTAAAATATTTTTTTTTAAAACTCATATTATAGTTGCATGGCATGCAGCAGTATGCAAACATGCCAATATGCAAAAAGAAAATATTTAAAAGTGTAAAAATAAAATATATGACAATAATGCATTATGGGGCTTTGCATGCAGTATGTACAATGGTAGATTTTTGTGGGTTCTAAGAAGGCAGGGTATGGAATAGTGTGGTTTCCTGATTGTGTGCATGGATCTGTATGCAAATGAGCTGGGGTTACTGAATAGCAAAAATAGGTATCCGTGCCCGCAGATCACATTTGTGTAGCACCAGGACTGTGTTAGTGTCCACAAAAGAGGTAGCTGACATCAAAAGGGGGTGTATCTGTATTTGTTTAAGCACATTGGAGATCAGTGGTGCCTGTTTGTGCACCACACTACTGAGCTGAGCAGGGGGTGTGTCCAGTGACTGCTAAGCTTTGTTTACTTTCAAGGTGTATGTTTTAGCTAGTTTGAGCATGTTTGTGTGGCACTCCACTGTGCTAAGTGTGCTCGTCTATCGGGGTGCGTCCATTGAGTGTCGAGCATTGTTTATGTCTGTGACATAGATTTGCATGCCACACTACAGCATTGTTTATGTCTGTGACACAGATTTGCATGCCACACTACAGCATTGTTTATGTCTGTGACACAGATTTGCATGCCACACTACAGCATTGTTTATGTCTGTGACACAGATTTGCATGCCACACTACAGCATTGTTTATGTCTGTGACACAGATTTGCATGCCACACTACAGTGCTTAGCAGGGAAGGCTGTTTAAAAAAAAAAAAGAAATTACCTGTGAAAGCCAATCATATAAAAATTACTGATGACCCCTGTACCACTTAAACTGGGCCATTAAAACACTGATAATGATGTACTTGGCAGGTAGAATGCATCATAGGTAGCCAATAACACAGGCTGTACCTAGAGCAGAGCACTAGAAAAGCTGCATACACCCTACAATCTGATTTCACCCACATACTCTGTGCCAGTGGAGTACAAATGTGGGATTTTTAACTAAAGCAATGCTAGGAGCTGCTACAGCTCTGCTACATCTGTATGTGTTAGATGCTGAGGTCAGTGCTACTGCTGGTGCTGCTGACAATAGTCCTAGACAGAGGAAGAGAAGAGTGTTCAGGCCCAGGGTAACCTTCAAGGAGCTACATGAGCTGGAGATTGTAGAGCACTACAGGGTGGACAGGGACATATTAGAAGAACTCACCGAGCTCTGCTGCCCTCAACTCAGACCCAGAGCCAACAGAGGGGAACCCATCCTAGTGGAAACAAAAGTATGTGTAGCCTTAAGAATACTAGCTACAGGTACTTTCCAAAGACCTACTGGGGACATCATGGGGGTCTCACAGGCATCAGCATCCAGGGTACTGCACCAGTTCCTGGATGCCATGCTAACACATGCCAGTGAGCACATTTATTTAGCCTGCATCCCTGAGGTGAGGACTAGCACTATGTGACTCTCTTACCATGTAGCACACTAGCCCGTGGTATTGGGTGCCATAGACTGCACTCATGTATACCTCAAAGCACCGCTCGGTGAGGAGGGCAGCGTCTACGTCAACTGCAAGGGGTACCACTCCATCAACTGCCAGGTCATGTGCAATGCCTAGGGAATTATCATGAATGTGTGTGCTGGCAGCCCTGGCAGTTATCATTTATTTTATTTTACATTTGTTAACCGGGGGTGTCTGACTGAGCCAAAAAGGCCCTTTTTCAGCAGATGCCTGGGGAGAAAAGCTCCACAAAGAAAAATGACAGACACATTTAGTTATTTAGACATAAATCATCATGACTCCTATATCTGGCATGCATCAAAGCTGTACCACATGTTTGCCAGGGGGGAATCCTGTACTGCTATCTACTAGGGGATGATGGCTATGCACTGGAACCGTGGATGATGACACCCATCAGAAATGTACACACACCTACCAAAGAATGCCATAATGAAACACATGCGTAAATTAAGAATATCATAGAGCATGTGTCTAGGCTGCACAAGCTGCAGTTCTGGTGCCTAGATATATCTGGTGGAGCCCTGCAGTACTCTCCAGCCACGTGTGCACAGATGTTGACAGTATGTGCTATGCTACAGAATATGATCCTGTGAAAACAACTGCGCCAGGATCATCAGAGGGAAGGGATACATAGCCCCCCACCAGTGTGTAGATCCCCACAGCCACACTCGCACTGGGAGTCAGAGGAGGAACTCCTGAGGCTGTCCCTGTAGGCAGATGTAGGCATGCCCAGTTTGCCCTGGCCTTGGCCAAGAGACAATGCATAGAACACTCAATAACAACCTAGAGTCTTAGGGGCTGACACCTTACTCCGACTTACATACATAGTAAAAAGGATGCCAGCCAGAGCACACAACCTGTACCTAACTATGTATTGGCTGAGTACTGTGTGCATCAGACACAGTCAGCCCTGAAACACAGATCTCTCAACCACTGCATATGCAAGGTAAGTCACTATCCTATACAACAAATGTACAGGGTACTAGACTATGTTAGCATATGCATGGACCTGCTGCATGTATGCAAGGGAATAGAGTGGGCTACTGGGCTGCTTGCAAAGAACTAACAGCTACTTGGGACAACAGGTACTCTATCCAATACTGGGTGGCCCATAATATGCATAAGGCCACATGGCTGGAAACCCCACTGCATTATGCAAGGGAAATGTCAAACAGTGGGGTCATAGGACAGACGTACAACTATCAATGCCAGAGTCCCCCACCCCAAACACATCAGTGTTCCCATACAACTGCAGTAACAGTATGTCTGCAAGCATATATTAGCAGACCACACAATTCCAGAGCTGTTACGAAGAACCTGGCCACATGTTGTATTTTCCACAAAACGCAAGGGTCGCAATATATGTCTGTATGCTGTTGATAGTAAGAGGAATTAAATCTCACTTTCTGGAGGCTGGTTTGTATCACTGGGCTAAGGATATTAGCATGGTTGATGATGCTGATGGTGCAAAGCTGGCCACACCTACAACTTTTGCATGTGAGTCACTCATATGGTACTCCCACAGACTGTCATAACAACGTAATCTGTTACTGCAAGGAAGCTAGACACAGCCAGAGAAAATGGGTCAACAGATGTCCAAACCTACAGACATTATACATGCTCTGAGTAACCCGGAAGGTAGCTAGTATAACAGCAGCTTACAACAAATCAGATGAGTCACAGTATGTAAAGGCTATCGCATAACTGTGTCAGTAGCATTTCATAGTATATTACTGGATAAACACAACTGTATGAGGAACAGAGCAGACATATGGGTCAGAACGCTGGACATTCTGCAAAATCACATACATTGACAGGTATGAAGACTGTCACCCTGTGTGTGGTGTTACATCATGTACCCCAGTCGCATCATAACTCTCAACCTCTTAGAAAGGGAATCTGGACAAAGCCATAAACAATAGTGGGACAAAGGCCCAAATATATGAAGAAGGATTAACTATTGGCTAGACCAAATTGGAAAGTTGATAGAATAGTAGGTTTTGCATTAGCATGAATCCCCTGCTGTGCATGGAGTAAGTCACTCAAATATCTCTCATCATATATTAATGTCAGTCTATACTGTTTTGCCCCTAATGTGCCAGAAAATCACAATGCTATGTAAATCAGACCAAAAACATGATGTCCATAGTTGCACCACTCAGACTCCTGGGATAAAAACATACACAGCTCTGTGACACACCTGTCATTTTGTAACACTATCACCAGTGTACCATCAGGTAACAAAGATACATAATGTTTGATGTGTTCTCCTGGCACATGCGAGCATACACTACCTGTCATGGCCTACAACAACTGCCATGGCCTAACACTACTGCACTAAGCAAACACATGTAAAGTTATATGGTCACCCTGTGAGTCAGACACATATATGCAGGTCCCCCCATCAATGGCATGGATGGCAGGGATATGGCACACGTATCATCACATGCACACGGTGTGATGTGGTGGTGCCAGATGACTAGGCTGCGCTAAACAGTTGACAGTATGTGTGTGAGTCATGAAAGGGTGCTGTTGACATGAAGGGGTGCTGTGTGTGTCAGTAGGTGACTTGCATGTGACAGGGGCATTGGGGTGTGTGTGTGTGTACACTATCAGGCTCAGTGCTAGCCCTACACATGCATATGGTGGACAGCTGTGGACTGTACATGGTAAAGTGGACAGCTCACCATCTCTGGTCATAAACGCAGGAACTAGCTCTTCCATGAGTAGCAAGGGCAGCTCTATGCCCACGGTCAGATGCAGTGCTAGTACCTGATGGTGACTGCTGTCTGCTGGGCCTGTGTCCACCATGGGACCGCCCAAGGCCAGGTGTCCATGGCCTGCCACATTGTGGTGTGGACAGCACACTTCCATCTGTAGTGCTAGAGGTGTTGCCACTACGGGAAAGTGAGTGCGCACGGCAACATGGACTACCAGCAGATGGTGTTACTGGCCTGCATCCATGTGTCCAATGCCCACCCCCAGCCACATGTTCCAGCACAGACAACATGCGCTCAAAGACAGACACTGTCTGAGCCCAACATCTGTCCACTACCTCAGTGAAATGTTCCATGGTGTCACCAATGCGGTGGAGGTAGTCATGGATGTCAGACTGTGCTGCAGCCATAACCCTAAGCATCTGTCTGGCATTGCATTCAGCTCATGCCTGTGCCTCCATGACAGCCCGAAAAATGCAGCAAGTGACCCATGATATGACACCTGCAACAGGAAGTGGATGAGCATCAGTTCTCCTTCGAGCACCCCTGTCAGTCTGCCTGTGTAGATCCTCACCAGCTGTCTGGCTGTAGCCAGTGACTACACTCACTGATGCCATAGTTCTCACACTGTCCTGTACTATGTCACCGCCCACTGACTGTCCAAAATCTGTGGCCTCTGGTGATGGTGTATGTGTGGGCATACTGACTGTGTGCAGGAACATGGGGGAAGAAGAGGGATGTCAACTCTGGGACAGATTCAGCCACGAACAACCCCACCTGTGCCTCACTATGGCCACCGTCATCATCAGAGTCCGCTGAGACACTAACATCAGGTTTTGAGCTGGACAGACTCTAACCTCCCTGATCACCTGTGAGAAGCAAGAAAAAGGCAGTACATTACCACCTGCACTATTATGTATGATAATCCACACAGACTCATATAGATGGGGATCCACAAGTGCATCACATATCCTACATCTTCCCAACTCTGATCACATGCACAACATACACACCCACACCAACATACACAGACAACCCAGGCCCTGTATAACATGCACATCAACTACATCCGGGTAATGTTGCCAGTTCAATACACCTGTGAGGTATGCAATATGACAGTGTATGTGAAAGAAATGCAGATTAAACCCAGTACACCTATCTTGACAATGCTATGTCAGTTGTAGTACTACTGCCTCAGGCATGTACCTTCTCCCTAGGTTCTACTTTAGCTCAGCAAATGATCAGATGATCGAACATTGTTAGGTCGAACACTAAGTGTCAAACTGGCAAAATAGCGAATGGCCGGAACAGCAAATCGTTTCCCAGGGAAATAAATCGCTGGGCCACTCATCCAGGTTGTGACATTTCCTCCACTGTAGTGCAGTCTCAGAGTTGGTATATTTAAGTATGGGGGGGGGTGTGGGACGAAGCCTCCCACTTTATTTAGTGTTTAGTGTTTTTTTTTTTTTTTTGGTAATGACGATTTTTTTTCCCTGGGAAAAAATCGCTGTTCTGGTTGTTCGCTGTTTTGAGTTTTCGAGATTTTGGGGTTGATATAACAATGTTCGATCATCTGATCATTCATTGTTATAACATAGACCCTCTCCCTATTGTGTCTGAATGGGCATCTTGGAGTAATTGCCTCATGTATAGCAGGCTGTGTAGTTGCTCATAACTATAAGTGCAAACACGTTAATGTTTGTACAAATGCAAACCTATCATTCTCTAGGCTGTGCACTGTAGTTAACTGCTCCAAAATCGAATACACAATTATTCTACTCTAGCTAAGCAGAACACTTGTGTAAAAGGCAAAATGGCAGCCCTTAACATTCATACGATGTATCTGATCAGTCAGTCCAACAGTATGATACTTACCAGGTACAAGTCCATGAACTCCGGCCACATCTGACATACCTATGAAAAGGTGAGGGAGTGGTATTGTCAGCAACACCAAATGTTGCAGTGTTACAAGATAATATGTGTGTATATCCACATGTACAGTAGCTAATGTGATACTGGCTATATTGCTACCATTCTGAGTATGTGTGGTGAAAAGCCAACCACCTCCAATACAGATAGACCTTACACCCATGTACTGGTCTGTAGATCCTCTCACAATGACTGCAAATGTATTATACTGGGTGAACAGAGTCAGCTTACCTGGACGCTGCTCTGATGTGGAAGCTGTATGGTGTGATGGATGGCTGGGAGCTGTGGGCGGATTCTAGGTTTACCAGGAATTCTTATGTGGCTAAGAGTGGTTGTTGTGTTTCAGGCCCTCCACTGGTGGCAGCAAGACCCTGACAACAGCAGCTGCCCTTTAACGTGTGGCATTGACCATGTCTGTGTCCTGGTGTTGAACCTGCTCATAGGTCCTTTCCTGTTGGCCAATATCATTAATAGCCCTCACAAGTTTGGTCCACAATGCTGCCCGCTGTTCTTGATTGTGGTGACCCCTTGACAGCAGGATGTGATGGTTGAGTCTGAGGGCATCCACTTTAGCATCATTTTCTGCAGATGAAAATTGAGGATATCTCTGTCGATACATTGCACCTGCAAGACAACTACAGGGGAACACTTTATAAGACCATATACATGGATGTCCATGATGTACAGACCCTGCACAATCAAAATGGGGTGTACTATCCACTGGTCCATTACATGTCATACTCCACAGTCTACCAACACACCACATGTGTGGCTATCACCAAGATAGTAGCAATATCAGTTATGTCCCTGTGTGCTGTGACAGAGTCTGCTGTAAGTCTCTACACCCATCACTGCAGTCTACTGTGGTGTGACCCCATGGGCAAAATCACACTACTATGTCACACAGCCACTATCAGACAAATAGCTGTGCACTATTACAGCAACTATATGAGGACAGTTCAGCAACACCAGTATGCCACAATGACAGCAATGCAAACCTGCTGTAGTATATCTTCCCTGTAGGCATCATACCTCTCCACTACACAGATGTTTCTAGAATGTGAATGTGTGGCTCATAGATTTGGTCCTTTTGGCATATACATGTGAATATCTGAGAAATGGTTGGTCAATCAGTGATGGTTGTCTTCAGAATATATAGAATCTGGCTGTCGCACCCCAGACCCCTCAGAAAACAGTTAAGCTACAGTAATATCTGTTAGTGTATTCATAGTCTTACTTTGTATGGCCAATATGTATACTCTGTTGCTGAGTTTGGGCCTGCCCCCCCCCCCACAAATTATGGTTATGACCTGAATTTCTGCTGTAAGAGATTGACAGGTATGTTAGATATAGCTGCCATGCAATGAGGTACGAATGTCAACAAAACACTGACCTGGCCAGAGTGCATCAGGTACAGTCAGGGATACCTTTATAATGTCAGAATTATTTCTGTGTGACATTGACAGTCTGAGAGAAGGTGAATTACAGTACATTTGATATTATAGCTGTGTACACCCTTACTTACTGTCAGTATGTCTAACCTATAATCCACTAGCTTTCCTACAACAGCTGACCATTGTAGGAGGGAGTAGCAGGGGCAGAGCTATGATTTGATTCAAAGCAGGGGCAGCTGAGAGGCTTGTCTGTAGCTGTTGAACAGCAGAGTATCACCAACATGTCAATACCACAGATGTACTACAGGCCTACCATTGTAATCCCTATTCCCCATACCTCCATCCTACCCTCTGCATCCAATTTTATGGGGACATATGTTACATACCTGGTAGATTGAAGAAATCCTATTTTGACCAGAACCTCTGCAAACAGCTTGCAAAACCATTGTCTGTCTGAGTAAAACAACATACACACCTGTTCCCCATAAGCAGTTGATTGCCTTTTGTAGGTAATGCTCATTAACAGGTAATTGCCTGTGCACCAATCTGTGGTTCAGACTTGCTAACTGCATCCAGAACAGCTGAGTTGCACTTTCATTAGCCAATTACAAGGCACCACAGTGCAATATTTCAGGGCTTTGTGTAGGCCTTGGCTCATTTCTTAGTCTTTGAGATGGACATTAGTGAGGTGCGGAGACTGCAGCATAACAAAGGGTAGGTGCAAATACGGTCCACTGTTGAGATTTATGAGGTTTGTCCACAGTTTTGCATGATATTTTTGGCCATTGTCACATGAGATTGTCATTATCTGGCAGTTCAGTGGTAAATATTGTGGGTTGTGGTCAGTAAGGAGAGAGAGACGTGTGAGTTTCAGACATTATACCTGTCAGAATATGCATACTGATGCAATAGCAGCTATTCCATCAGCTCACTATCTTTGTAGGGGCAAACTGTAAAACATGTCCATGTCACTTGACCTCCCCCCCAACCTTTATGTATTGTTTTGTCTGGATCCCTTGTTCTAGGGGGGTTGTGAGGTGTGGCAGATCTGTAGCAGCTAGCATGACATACAGCTACGTATGTTCTAGGCTGCAGGTGCTGCAGCCTAGGACATATAGGGGGAGTATGAACACTTTGGAGGACAGCAAGCTGTATGTGTAACTGTGTTAGCTTTGTCATTACTGCAGATCCAGGGTAAGGGTACCCTTTACAGTCCACTCGAAGCATATGCTTCAGGTACATCTGCTATGTAATAGTGCCAATCACAGAGTAGTAGGCGACATATAGTTAGGCTATGAATATGTGCATTGTGTCCCCACCTACAGGCCTTTGACTTGCAAACATGGCTAGCTGTTAATTCAGTAGCATCAACCTGTGTGGGTTAAAATTGCATGACTCTGTCATTACTTGCTGTGTTCAGTACAACGTAATTGAAGTGCACCATACTGGATTCGAACCGAGGACTGTGGGTGGAAAAACGTACTGCATGCAAGGCATTTAAAAGATTGAGCTACTGAGTCAGTGCTGCAGCAGGTGTATTTGCAAGATTTATGTGCATACATTCAGTCTGTGACACATGTCTGCATCCATCATTATGTGCATGTGCTTTCAAAGGCAGTTGTTCTGCCACAGGGCCATGTCTTTGGAACAGGCTACCAATTCATGTGAAACAGAGCACCTCTATGACACTGATAAAAAAAAGAGGATAGAGGATTCGAACCCTGGTCTGTGTGTGGCAAAATACACTTCAGACAGAGCATTTAACAAAGTGAGTTACTGCTGATTACTGAGTGAGTGATATTTGCCTAGAGCTCACCTGGAAACAAAATATGACCTGGTAATACAGTTTTATACTAGACCACAGTGACAGTTGAACACACATGCATGAGATTCATCCATGACAGAGATAAAAAGTAAACTATACATTACTACTTAGAATGCAGGTGTACACAAAATACTGTTAGCGAGTGGAAATATCTGTGAAGTCTACAAACTATATCAGATTATTGGGTTGGCTACCTCACCCATGTACAGACGTAGATAGTATATTTGCAGTCTGCAGGTATTACACTGTTATACTTGCCTGCAGCACCATACCTCGGAGCCTGAATGCATATAGCTGAAATGCAATGGTTAACACAAGACAATCCTGATATACCCAATATACTTTAGGAGTTAATGCTATTGCTTCAGATAGTATTGCAGAACAGGTGACATAATGCATTGCTTGTAATACAGCTCTGAATCTACATTTATTGCATAACACTCTTTATTAGCTATACCTTGAGGCAGGTAGTGGTATTCTTTTGTTTATTTATTTCAGAGCAGTTGTCATAATCAATTTCATGCAAAACAGCCCTAATTACACACATATTACAATACACAGCTTTATTAGGGGTACCTTCATCCAGTTACTGGTAAAGTTTCAAGTCTTTATTGTACAACAGTTGATGTAATGCAGGTTGTTGCAATACAGCTGTAATTCCACAATGATTGCAGTAAAAACTTTATTTCATTTACCTTATCAGGATTACTGCTTTAGTCTTCCCTGTTTATTGCACTATAGTTGGTGGTAGTCACTTATTGCAGTACAGGTCTACGTCCACATTCACTGCAATACACAAGTCTTTACTGTATATATCTATTGGCAGTTAATGCTTTACTCTTTCTTGGTTATTTGACTATAGATTGCAAATTAATCTCTACTCACCACACTCATGATGCAACCTGGGCAAGCTCCCAACATGCACCTCTAGGTTACGAGCTCGCCTCTCTGCAGATGTAGGGTGAGATGCACACCATTATGCATACCTGGCTATCAAACAGTCAGATTAGGTATTATTAAAACAATAACAACAGTACTTGCAAACTTTTGGGACATTCCTATCCAGAGCTTCCCAGACCCAGGTGTCCAGAAGATCCCCCTTCTGACATTTCAGGTCATCATAGTCTTGACAGACCTGCTTAGCTGTGTGGGAGATACCTGGATATATCGCATTCCACCTTGCACTCTGAGCCCTGGAACTGCCGCTGCAGTAGCTGGTCTTTATGGTCTTTCACCAGGAGTCCAACCATGACCCTGGACTCCAGAATGCCCCACCACTGTGCCCAGAAATGTGCACCCTCTCCAACACCTGCCATAGTTACTACACAGTTCAAACTCCAACTGGTTATGCTGTATTCCCACCTGTTGAGCTAAATATGGCCTATTTTCCTGCCCTTAAATGCCATTGGTCAATTTTTAAAAATGCAGCATATCACTTGGCACCACACAAATCTGCATAGCTGAGCTGAGCAGTGCTTAAACTGACAATGCTTATCAGTGCTTAGCAGTGGGCAGACCAGCTAAGCACAGCCAAGCACTGCCAAGCAGTGCCTAAACAGAGAGTATTTACGGAGTGCTTGTATGCTCTGAGCAGGTCTTAGCAGAGCTTAGCTGAGTGCAGCAGATCAGGATTGAAAACTTATCATAATAATTTGTTTTTGGAAAGTAAATGCTTAATTTTCCTTCCATGTATTCAAACCCTACACCTACTGCACATAAGGCCGTGACTCTAACCACTTGGTATGTG
>NC_056749.1:713256656-713264156 GCF_019279795.1 Protopterus annectens
ACTTGCACATCTTGCAGGTTCCACAAGTAAAGGTGCCGTTTAGTCTTGTAATATATCCAGCCCTTTTACTTTCAAGTAGGCTTTTCAAATTGGCACCTCTTCTATAAACAATTGTAGGGTAAGGACCGATTCTCTCCATTAATGGATTCTCCTTATGCAAGAAGTACCAATTCTTGTATAGAATAAATCTGACTTGGTCACTGTTATTATTAAAGATAGTGATGAAGCACGTATTATAAGAATGACATCGGTTTCCATGGCTAACCATGGCGATGTTGTTCTCTAAAGACGTCATTTCATTAATTGAAATTGGAGTCTGGAAGTCTTTATGTATTACAAAAGTGGAAGCACTCTCCAAAAGTTCAATATGACTAGAATCTATTGGAGACAGTAATGGAGTAAAAATTCCTCAATTACGTTTATGTTTTATTTCCTTAGTTAATTCTTCAATTGAAGAGATAGGATATCCCCGATAGAGGAACATATTTTTCAATAAGTGGCATTCCACTAGAAAATCTTCCTCAAGTGAGCACATTCTTGCTGCCCTAATAAGTTGCCCTTTTATTATAGATCGTTTCTGTTCATTTGAGTTAGGGGAAAATAAGAAGTATTCCATTCCACATAAACTTAATTGTTACTCTAAAGGTATTATTTATCTAGCAAGTTGTAAAAATTGTTCGGCGTTTTACATAGGTAAAACTGACCGGAAATTTCGTGAGAGAATTTACGAACATATATATGCTATAACCAAAAACAAAAGTAATAATGCTCTTGCTATGCATATCCATTTGAATGTGGGTCATACATTTCACTTTCAAGCAATAGATCAACTCTTACAGGACATTAGAGGGGGTCCTACTTCATTACTTTTGGAAGCTCGAGAACTAGAATGGCAACTAGCCTTGAATGCATTTTCCCATCCTGGTTTAAAAGACAACTGTAACATTGCTTGTTTACTGAAACTTACGAGTTTCATGAGATAAATTATTATATAGACCTGTTGTCGCTACATTTAATTTTAAACATATAACTTTTAAAGTATAAATCATGTAGATTTTACCCACCTAAGGTGTTTTATTTGTGACACTACATTTAGTGCAATATGACTGGTGGTTTGTGAGCTGGTATACACTTCATGTATGAGTATATTTAGCCTTTATAAGGCTTATTTTATGAGGTATGTAAGATACCTTATTCGTTGGTTTTTAATTTTACATTTGTAATATGTTTACGATTTAGTTTTGATGCTGTTGATTCTTTGAGTGATTAATTAACTAATTACTATATCTACTAAGGCTGTGATTTAGTTTTGAATCTGTTTTCTGTTTTACCTAGTGATTATTAATTGGCCGATGTAATCACATGTAACTTAGTGGCAGCCTTTTTTAAATAAACTGCAAGATTGTGGTTGATTTGTTTTTTCTGAAGAAGTTACTCTAGCAGAGTGACGAAAACGTGTGGAGTTGTAATAATCTGTCTAACGTTCAAGAAGAATTTTGCGAGTGGCTGTTTGGATATCTTTTCTTGTTTTCAAAGAATACGATTATCATTTTTTTAAATTTTATATTTATTTACATTTTGGTTAACAGGGCAGGGCACCGATCACAGAATAACAAAGTTGCAGGCTCAGCACTAGTTACATATAAGACAGTAACAAGAAGGTACTTCAAAGCAACATAGGCAAACAAAGTAAGAAAAACAATTTGTATTCAAAAAGACAATCTGTACACATACTTACGTAATGCAGACTCATACGGATTACAATCGAGAGTTGAGATAACAGAGGAATAATATAAAAGCAATCGTACCTCAGTACAATATGAGATATGACAGGACAGCAACAGTATATGATTCATAAATGTAGTCCCAAGTAAAGAGTTGCAATGATTGTGTACTATCAGACAGAGAAATGATGTGCATGCTTTAAAATACAGTCTCCTTAAGGCAAATGAGAATAAACAAGGAAACTAAGGTGGATAATGAGAACAATTAACTGTAGAAGAAAGCTTTGTTTTTTATGTGATGTGTCTTGCATTCTGACATTTGCGTTTAACCTGTTTTATTACATAATGCTTTAGTAGAATCCTGTATTGGGGTGATTTGTGTCTTCCATGAGTGAGTGAGTGAGTGAGTGAGTGAGTGAGTGAGTGAGTGAGTGAGTGAGTGATACTGATCCCAGCTTTGGATCACGTTCCGATAAGCTGTAGTTAGAACCACAAAGTTTGGTAATTAGGGTTCTGTATTATAGAGACACCTGTAGTTTCATTGCAAGAAAGGATGGTGCATCTTGGTACTGTAATTTGAAGAGTAAGACACCCAGAAGAAAGTTGGCTTTAGCTTGTAAGCTAGTTTGTATTGGATGCAGCAATTAGTGATGTTGTTGCCAAGGGTATTTATGATGAATCTACATCGTTTCTTTAACTTCTGCAAAGTTATCTATTTTATTATTTTTTTTTTTTTTGAGATGGTGGCAGACAGAGGCAAGTCATATTTCAGTTGTGCAAACAGGGCATCTTTGCCTATAACTACCCTGCTTGGTGGTGAAAGGAACAGTAATGTTTTATTAGCCTACAAAAGGAAGAATCTGAATTTGGATGAGAGTTTCTGAATGTGTTCTTGAATACTGAGGCACTGATTGAACTAAATGTTTTGGCATCTAAATGAAGATGTTGTTATTGTTTTAGATTGTTATCAAGGAGAGCTGTGGAAAGGTGTCATAAGTCGTTTCTTCGTAACAAAGAGCATACATTGTCTTGTTTTGTTTTTGTATTTTTTTTTTTGTGTGATAAGAAATCATAGGAGATTACTAGGCTATTTACCCAGAGCTTATTTTAAACCTAGCTGTTCCAGCCCAATGTAATATCATCAAAGTGCTAGTAAATACCAACAATTGCATTTAGTAATGACTGACCATGTCCAGGAGGGTTGTGGGTGCTGACCCCTGTAAGAATTTAGAGTGCCCCATCCACTTGTCCAGGTTCCTCTTGATCAATGTCATAGAGGTGCTTCTTACTTCTATTTCACATGAATCAGTAGCCTGTTCCGAAGATGTGGCAGTTGCTGGAAGATAAATCTGTCCCTCCAGCATGTCCTATTTAAGTCGCAGGCCATACCTATGTCCCTGGAATGGGTGACCCTAGACCCATTTAATTTACAGATAAGCAGAAAATTCATTAGGTCTGGGTCTTAGGCTGCTCTGTAGGCCAGGCATAAGTCTCCCCTAAGAAATCTATATGATATGGAGTATAGTGACAAGGATTTTAGTTGGTCTGTGTATAGTACATGTTGGAGCCCCTCAATCTTCTTTGTTAGAAACCTCTGAGGTCTCTCTAATTGCTGCAGGTGCTTTTTATGGTACATGCTGAATGGGGCATTATACTCAATTGTGTGCTGGATAAGTGTTGAGTATAGGGGGGGTTATAATTCCTTTTTCTCTTGAGATGCCTTTACTAATCAAGTGTGCTACATGGAAAGCTTTCCTTACTATGGAACACACATGGTGGTTGAAGTTAAGGTCGCAGTCAACCAGTGATCTCAGGTCCCTTACCACTTCATGGGTACTTATGGTATTGTTGCAAAAACAAAAAGCAGCTGAGGAATCAGAGAAACTCAGTTGTACTTTCATACCTTGTTTGAAAATGTACCTTCGTACCACATAGTAAAGAGCCAAAAATCCGCTGAGTAAAGAAACAAAGCTTTTATTCACATCAAGTAGAAAGCTGGTAAGCGAGTTCGTCCTGAACCACAGAACTTCATCAGATAAATAAAACCAATTAAAATACATCTCATACACTATAGTTAATTAATAAAATGATTCAAGCTACGCCCCCCTTAAAGGATATTCTTACTAATGTAGAAATACTTGTAAAAATGTAAAACAAGAAGTATCACTTTATAACCTAATAGCAGCCACCAACAGAGTGTATATCAGATTCACTCATGTGTATATGTACAATTTAAAAACAATTTATACATGGGAGCCCAATAATGATATTTAGGAGGGGAAGGAGTCTAAAAAACTCTTTTGAAAGGTTTAATAGTGGAGCAATGAAAAAGAGTGGATACATGAGTAAATGTGGTATGTGCCATTTTTGCAAATACATAAAGGAAGGAGATATGTTCTAAATCAATAAAAGGAATTTTAGGATTAAAGACAAATTCAATTTAATTCAGAAAGAGTGGTGTATTGTGCAACCTGTGATTCATGCTGCTGTTATTATATAGGTAAGACAGACAGAAAATTAAAAAAAATCGTATTTATGAACATCTATATGAAATTTATAAACGAAAGGAAATTAATGCCCTAAGCAAACATGTGACAAAAAATGAGGGGAACTTTTTTAAGTTTTTTGTATTAGATTGTATATGCACTGATATTAGAGGGGGGTGCCTGGTCATTACTCCTGGAGAGAAGGGAACTGTATTGGCAACTTTTTTTAGATGCAACTAATTGGCCTGGTTTGAATGAAAGTATTGCCGTTAGCCCCCTTTTAAGAATTCGGGCCTTAATGAGATAATACCCTGTATCATATGCATCTATACATTTTAAAATAAAGTATTGTCATATAGTTGTTAACATTTTGTATGTGTATATATGACTGTATTCTACTTAATATTTATAGACTTGCACATATGTTTTATTATATTTTAACATATTCAAAGTATTTAAGTCATATTTATTGTTTTATTATAATAATAATATTCTACTGCCTTAGGTTTTTAAATTGTACATATACACATGAGTGAATCTGATATACACCCTGTTGGTGGCTGCTATTAGATTATAAAGTGATACTTCTTGTTTTACAGTTTTACAAGTATTTCTACATTAATAAGAATATTCCTTTAAGGGGGCGTAGCTTTAATCATTTTATTAATTAACTATAGTATATAAGATGTATTTTAATTGATTTTATTTGCCTGATGAAGTTCTGTAGTTCAGGACGAAAGCGCTTACCAGCTTTCTACTTGATGTGAATAAAGCTTTGTTTCTTTACTCAGTGGATTTTTGGCTCTTTACTACGTGGTACGAAGGTACATTTTCAAGCAAGGTACGAAAGTACAACTGAGTTTCTCTGATTCTTCAGTTGCTTTTTGTTTTTTACTTAGGGTATTGTTATTGATTTGATAGCGTGAAGAGACGTTGTTTGTGCCGAAGGGAATGATGATGCATTTCTTTGCATTCAGTTTGAGACCATGACTAATACACCAGTCATTGGTCTGTGTGAGACCCTTCTGGAATATACTGACATCATTTGAGCATTCAGTGATTGCACATAGTTTGCAGCCATCTGCAAACTTGGTCAGACACAGCCCCTTTGTCTTGACCTGAACTTCTGAGAAGTATATACCAAACAGTAGGGGGCCCAGCATTGACCCCTGTAGCACCCCTCTGGTAACTGGTCTGCTAGTTGATGTGGAGTCACCCACTTTGATAGTGTGTGTCTGGTTTCTGAGCCAGTTGGCAGCCCATTTTACAACAAAGGGGTTTACATTCAGTTTGTTAAGTTTTGTCATGCCTGAATGTGGGATTGTGTCGAAAGCCTTTACCAATTCAAGGTATGCTGTGTGCACAGATTTGCCCTCATCAGTGGCCTTCATCATGCTTTCAAAGAAATCCACTAGATGTAATAGGCAGGATCTGCCCTTCACAAAGCCAAATTGGGTAGGATCCAGGGTTTGGAGGTCATCTATGTCTTTATTTATGAGGTACATATTGCTATGTTCCATGGCCTTACAAATGAGGTGGGACAGGCTTATGGGTCTGTAATTCACTGGGTCTGTTGCTAGGCCACATTTGTGGAGGGGAATAACTGTAGCTGTGCTTCATTCCGCAGGAACAAAGCCTGTGGTTAACCTATGATTGAAAAGGGTACTTAGTGGTGATGTTAGTTCATGTTTTAGCCTGTTTAGAAGACAGGTCTCAAGACCGACTTCAACAGTAGCTGAATTAATTATAAACTTTTAATATAGATGTATTCACCTTTATATGCATATGTATGTCTATTGTCCCTTACTCATTTTAACCATGTTTATACAATAATGGTCATTCAGAGGCAGAGACATAGGCAATTCAGATTAGAAAGCAGTCATTATTGCAGAAGGGAGGAGAACATTTATTTGGAAAATTGAGAGTGGGGAGTCAAACGCGGATGGTATAAATAGGTATAGGAAATAAGGGCCTGCTAGCAAAATGGAAACAAAATGGAGGTAGGCTGAGAGGTCACATGGAAGAGTGAAAGAGGTCATAATTACTTTTTTTACTCAATAGTTAAAGAGTGAGGGGCCTGATTCAATAATTGGTAATGGTTGTAGGGAAGTCAACATTAGTATCTACATATTGATCATGGGATGCCTTTAAATAAATATGGTGATTGCCATAATGGATGCAGTAAAGTTTTACTTAAAAACAGAAGCAGTAAGACTACTGTAAGGAAACAATTCTATAAATGCCAGGAAACAAGGATAAGAGAAACTTGTGGGAATTCAACATCAAAATAGGACAGAATGTTGTGCACATAGCCCAAGACAGAGAGACAGAGGTCTTATATGTATAGATGGTATGAACACTTGTGTTAACATGGAAAACAAAGGATATCTAGTTTAACAGTAAGTTGTTGGATGTTAACAGAAACAGAAAGTGTTGTAAGATCAGAACACATAATGAGAAGAAATGATAACTTGAGTAGAATCAAGAATTAACCAGACTGACATTTGTCATGGCCTCACGGGCTTAGCTCTTAATAGCTTAGCACTAGAATCAGGTACAACACCCCTTCCCCCGATAAATAAATATATAAATAAAAAATGGGGACACAGGCCCAGAATCAGGGACAGATTTTAAAGATAGCTCTTATATACAGAGACCATTGTTTGAATAACATGTCAAATGTCTGTCATTATTTACTACCTGTAGTCACCAATAATTTGCCAGAAAAACACAAATTTAATGACAAAACAAACCAGAACTAAGCAATAAACTCAGGGATATTGTGTGAATTCAGAGACAGTTGAGAGGTTTGCTTCCTGACAAGAGGTAAGAGGAGGCAAGATATGAAGCCAGCTTAATTGAGAGCTAAGGAGCATTAGCATATGTAAGGAGAATGAACAATAAGGTGAGAAGAATGTAAATCGTTTATAATAGCAGTGTCCATCTATATGCAGATTTTCAAATAACTGAATAATTAACAGGGAGACTGTACACAGGAGTATGAATGGCACTGCTAGGAGGGCAAGTGACGGATGCATACATGACAGGAAGAGAAACCGAGTAGGAGGGGATTGTTAGAGCAGTGTAATAATCTGAATGCTGAGTGGGTGTAATGGAGAGAGAAGATAAGCGGCAGAAAAATGAGCTTTAGAATGTCTGATACACGAGCCAGAATGCACTTTTAATCATTTATATACGTATATATAGATATCACTATCAGTTGATCGAGTTTTCAGAAACTCGAAATTCATATCGGCGAGGCAATATGATCAAATTTCTGAAAAAAAATC
>NC_056749.1:713269156-713309156 GCF_019279795.1 Protopterus annectens
GGATAGTCTGTTGTAAAATTTTGCTAACCAGTACTGACATCTTAAACAATAATACTTTCAATATGGATAGCATAAGATATCCAAATTAGGATATCATCTAAAACTAGAATATTATTACCTGGGGGAATACAACAAAAATTATGCAGAATTTTTTTTTTAGATTGACAAGCTATAAATGCAGATCTGAAATGTTTTTTTTTTTTTTTTTAGAGAGGTATAGAGAATAGCCACACCACCAACTTTTTATGTAATCTGTCAGAGGAAATGATATTATAACCTGTAGGGAAGGATTTTGGGGTCGTTTATCTGAAGTTTTTACCCATGTTTCAATGACTGCAGCAATGTCTTTTGAGTGTTGTGAGATGTAAGAATGAAATTCAGTAAATGTGTTTATCATACTCTGAATGTTTATCAATATAATATTTAATTATTTATGAGAAATGTGAGGTGTGGAAGGAATGGGTGAGGAGAAAAGACCTGAATTAGGATAGATATCATCACATTGTATGATGTTTTTTAAAGTATAGGTGAGCTTGTGAAAGTTTTAGTAAGGAGATGTTTAATCTATACTTAATTTTGTTTTGGTAAAAGGATGAGTTGAGTGTTTTATGTTTGAAGAAAAACTTAGGAAAACATTGAAGAAATTTGGAGCAATTTGCATTAGGGAAGTTTAGTGAGTTTGGTATGTAAAATGCCTTAGATTAGGGGATAGTGTTTTAGTGGTAATAGATACATGGCAGTTTGTGAAGTGACATACTAGGAGAACTAGTGATCATGCATATGGAGAACGTTTTTTGATGAACACAGAACTGTGTACAACTTTAAATGGAGGTGATAGCAGAGAGATCAGTGTGGGACAAAATGAGTTAGTAAGATGGAAATATTTCAGAGAAATGAAAGATTTAGGTGAAAGAAGAGTATGCGTGTTATGCCCAGGTAGTATAAAGAGTAAAAAGACGAGGGAAGATCTGAAGGAGAGATGGAATTCAGCATGTTGGAGAGAGATTTATTTACACAGTGGGGAGTTTAATTCCAAAGTGTTGCTAGTACGTGTGTAAGTTATGAGAAAGTCAAAAGGGAAGAAAGAAGAACAAGCAAATAACCTTTAAATTTATCCTAATGTCTCTGAGGAATTGGGTGTGATGGAAAGAAGAGAGAGGGTGGGTTGTAGAGGAAGTCTAGGAGAAAAAGAGGAACTTTAGGTCACTCAAAGGGCAGAATGTGGAAAGGGGGAAATAGTGTATATTATAAATCTCAAACTGTAAGTTGGAAAAGGAGAATAAAAGGTTACAGCAGCCTAACTGCCACTTAGACTGCAAAGAAAAGATACAAACGCAGCGCTAGATGGTCTTGTTGAGTGCAGAGTAAATGAGGGAAAGGAGTACTGGATCAAATGTGCCGTGCATGCCGAAGGGAAAGCCGGGAGTAAAGGGAAGGCCTAGCCTATGGCATAGCGATGCTGAGGACTAGGAGGGGATTAGAGATATGCCGAAGGGAAAGCTAGGAGTAAAGGGAAGGCCTAGCCTATGGCACACCTACACTGAAGAGTAGGATGGGATTAGAGATATGTTGAAGGGAAAGCTAGGAGTAAAGGGAACAGAGCATTGTGGTGAGCGTAGAGTAAAGGGAACAGAACATTGTGGTGAGTGTAGAGTAAAGGGAACAGAACATTGTGGTGAGTGTAGAGTAAAGGGAACAGAACATTGTGGTGAGTGTAGAGTAAAGGGAACAGAACATTGTGGTGAGTGTAGAGTAAAGGGAACAGAACATTGTGGTGAGTGTAGAGTAAAGGGAACAGAACATTGTGGTGAGTGTAGAGTAAAGGAACAGAACATTGTGGTGAGTGTAGAGTAAAGGAACAGAACATTGTGGTGAGTGTAGAGTAAAGGGAACAGAACATTGTGGTGAGTGTAGAGTAAAGGGAACAGAACATTGTGGTGAGTGTAGAGTAAAGGGAACAGAACATTGTGGTGAGTGTAGAGTAAAGGGAACAGAACATTGTGGTGAGTGTAGAGTAAAGGGAACAGAACATTGTGGTGAGTGTAGAGTAAAGGGAACAGAACATTGTGGTGAGTGTAGAGTAAAGGAACAGAACATTGTGGTGAGTGTAGAGTAAAGGGAACAGAACATTGTGGTGAGTGTAGAGTAAAGGGAACAGAACATTGTGGTGAGTGTAGAGTAAAGGGAACAGAACATTGTGGTGAGTGTAGAGTAAAGGGAACAGAACATTGTGGTGAGTGTAGAGTAAAGGGAACAGAACATTGTGGTGAGTGTAGAGTAAAGGGAACAGAACATTGTGGTGAGTGTAGAGTAAAGGGAACAGAACATTGTGGTGAGTGTAGAGTAAAGGGAACAGAACATTGTGGTGAGTGTAGAGTAAAGGGAACAGAACATTGTGGTGAGTGTAGAGTAAAGGGAACAGAACATTGTGGTGAGTGTAGAGTAAAGGGAACAGAACATTGTGGTGAGTGTAGAGTAAAGGGAACAGAACATTGTGGTGAGTGTAGAGTAAAGGGAACAGAACATTGTGGTGAGTGTAGAGTAAAGGGAACAGAACATTGTGGTGAGTGTAGAGTAAAGGGAACAGAACATTGTGGTGAGTGTAGAGTAAAGGGAACAGAACATTGTGGTGAGTGTAGAGTAAAGGGAACAGAACATTGTGGTGAGTGTAGAGTAAAGGGAACAGAACATTGTGGTGAGTGTAGAGTAAAGGGAACAGAACATTGTGGTGAGTGTAGAGTAAAGGGAACAGAACATTGTGGTGAGTGTAGAGTAAAGGGAACAGAACATTGTGGTGAGTGTAGAGTAAAGGGAACAGTCAGCCTATGGCACACCTACACTGAAGAGTAGGAGGAGATTAGAGATATGATGAAGGGAAAAACTAGGAGTAAAGGGAACAGAATGTTGTGGTGAGTGTAAAGGGAAGGCACAGCCTATGGCACACCTATGCTGAGGAGTAGGAGGAGATTAGAGAGAGAGAGAGAGAGAGATGGAGGGGGTGATAAAATAAGACAGAAATGGGGTCAGCAGTATTATTAGGAAATTGTAGAATTTAGAGTGAACAAAAGTTAGAGGGTGGTAGTAGAAGTGTGAAGATACTGTGATTCATAATGAGTGAGGGAAAAACTTTGGAAAACTGAGGCTGCAAGGTACACAAAAGGTTATCTGTGTGCTCCAAGGCTGAGAGAAGATCAAAGTAAGGATACAGAATGTATTGGGAAGTCTCTAGTGACCTAGGGAGAAGGTATAAATGAAGATATATCATGCAGTAGGGGGTGTCCAGGGAAAAAGTGAGGGAAGTAGTAAGAGATATAAGAGCAAATGAAGAACTAAGGGAGAGACTGTGGAGAAAAATAAGAAAGGTGTAGAATGTAGTATGCATTTTATTGTTTTAGACATTAATTACAGAGAGAGTGAGAGGTTTCACTACTATTCAGTGTATGATCTTGACGGCAATGAAGAGGAAATGTTTATGCAAGTTGTGCTAATTAGGCATGATAAGTCAAAGGACTTCAGGTTTCTGTGTAGGTGACAGATGGCAAATAGCGTTGCTTGAAACAGTGATTTGTAGGAGAAGGTGGTTTAGGCAGTACACACCTGAAATATGAATTGTACAATATTTATGTTATGCAATTAGATGGCCGGTGTGTCAAACAATAGGTGTGAAAATAAAGTGAAGGGGAAATATTTCTATGTTTTGTGGTTAAGGTCGTATAGATAGATTCTGTAAGGATTAAAGCGACATTTAGCTGTGCTTTTGCTGTCGCTGGTGAGTTGTGCCTTGCTTTTCTCCATCAGTTTCACTTTTAACTCCTTCTTCTATTTTCAGTCTTTGTTAACAAGCTGCCCACAGAGCTCCCTAACCTTCCTGTTACTCTCTATGCAGAAGAAATGGGGATTCTTCAACCCCTCCCTCACATTCAACTATTCAAACCCAGCTTCAGCTGACCTCCACTCCCTTGATTCTTGGTGAAACAACCATAAGCTACTCCTAAACTTCTCTAAAACAAAAAGTGTGATATTTAGAACCTCACAAAAGCTGAAAAAGACTCCTAAAAATCTCAACATCACAGATTTCAGTGGTTGCTCAAAAGAAACAACCGCATCCTTTAAATATTTAAGTTTATGGCTAGAGCAGTTACTTAACTTCCAAAGCTACATTGAAAACACCAGGTAAAAGATCAGTCCTTTTTTATTCTGCTCCTGGAAAATATCTTCCTTTTTCACCACAGCAGCTAAAGATGCAATAGGCAAAACAGTCCTCCTTGTTCAACTTCAATACAGACTCACCATCATAGAAATAACCTCTAAAAAACTCATCCATTCATAAGTTCGTAGTTAATGTAATTTCATTGCTGTCATTTCTGCCTGCAAATCCTGGTATTTTATGAATTTGTGTCTCTCTGTATGTAAGACACTGTAGTCACTGGGTGTGGAGATTTCAGTGATCAATGCTACTTTCGTCTTCTTTTCATGGACCACTATATCCAGTTTTCTAACATCTGTCTTATGAACTGTTGGTAATGGGTGATCCCATATGATGTAGACTTCATCATTTTCTATCATGTTTTGTGGCTTTTGTTTCTGGGGTTTTTCAGCCACTTCAGTACCATAATATTTGCACAATTCCCAGTGCAACAGTCTTGCCATGTTATTATGCCTTTCAGTATACAGTCCTTCTGCTATTAGTACGTCACAACCAGCAACGAGGTGTGTAACTGTTTCCAATTTTACAAAACCTACATTTGTCTGTTTCTCCCACATGCTCAATGGACTTTGTAAACAAGCATGTACATAGCCCACTATCTTGGGCCACCAATATTAACCTTTCACCTCTTGGTTTGAATTTGCCTCTCCTTAACCATTCCTGCATTTGGTCCTGATCAACATGAGGTTCTTCCAGAAGTTTTCTATACTTGCAGCTATATTTATGCATTTTCCACATTTTTTGCCTTCTCATCTGATCCTTTATCTTATATTCTTTCTTTTGTTTTTTGGCATATTCAGTTGCTCCCTGATTTTTATCGACTTCTGGTTTGATTTCCATTTCTGCTTGATGCTGGTATGCTTCTGCTAGATTAAACAGGGAAGCCATCTTAGATTTATTCTCCTCATGTTTCAAAACATTCACTACATTTGGATCTTGTGAAGTCAGCAGATATGTGTGGAGTCCCACGATTGCAGATCTATACATGTAATCAGTTTCAAGGAGGCCATCCCTCCTTCAGAATGGGGAATATATAATCTTGGTATACACTGGTTTTTATAAATCATTTTGTGAGCATGAAGCATCCTTCTTGTTTTCCTATCTAATCTATCCAACATGTTTTGGGGCCAGTCAATCACTCCAAAATTGTAAGTTAGGACAGGAAGAGCAAATTGGTTTATAGCTTGGATTTTTTTCCTAGATGCCAACACTGTTTTCAGGATTAATTTAAAGTCTCCTAAAGTATTCCTTACTAAGTTTTATTCACATTTTTTCATATTTTATTGCTGATCCTTCATCAATTCCCAAATATTTATACACTCCCTCTTGCTGAAGTTCTTTTATATCACATTCTTGTCCCAAACTGATGTTTTCTTAGTGCTGCAGCTTTCCTGTTTTAAAGGTTGCTTTTGCACATTTATCAAGACCAAATTACACTCTTATATCATCTGAAAAGGTTTTAATAACTTGCAGTTGTATTTTCAGTTCCTCATCTGATGAGCTATGCAGTTTTAAATCATTGACAGCGAGAAGATGAGAAGTCTTTACACTTTGTAGTTTTCTAGGAGCAAAATTATAGCCATGGCTTAAGCTAAGTAGACAGCTTAATGGGTTAAGAGTAAGGCAGAATAGCAGTGGTGACAAATTGTCACCCTGGAATATCCCCATTTGAATTTTTATCCCTGGGATAATAATTTGCCCTTTATCATGGCTTAATTGCAAAGTGCTCTGCCACTGCATAGTCACTGTAATGTAGTCAATCAGTGTAGGGTGTTTCTTTTACATTTTTAAGTACTCTTTTATCCATGAATGTGGGATACTATAAAATGATTTTTATAGTCATTCCATGCCATACTTAGATTCTTCCCCTTTTACAGTTCTCCACTATAACTTTATTTAGCAACAAATGATTCTTTGTTCCATATTACTTACTTTTATTCCCCCTTTGTTCTGTTGCCATAACTGAGTTTTCTTTTAAATGACTATAAACTCTGTCGACACCAGTGCCAGTGTATGGTTTATATGTCATTGGAAGGCAAGTTATTGGTCTATAGTTTTTAGGGTAACTTGCAGGTTCACTCGTAAGAAGGAGCATTGGTTTTCTTGTTGTTAGCCAGCTTGGTGTCTGTTCAGGGTGTGGATATAAATAGTTCTTACTCATAGCTAAAATTTCGTGCAAAAATGTTAATACTTTTAACCAGAACTTAGGTACTAGATCTGGGCCTGAAGTTTTCCATTTGGAGGCTTTTCTTAACTTTGTTTTAATCTATCTGGCTGTTACTTCATCCCATTTCATATCCTGTACCTTTAAACTTCTTATTCTTTCTTTTACTTCTTCTGTCCATTTAGCATCTTTGCTATGTTTCACAGGATCTTCATAAATACTTCTCCAAAGTGTATCTATGTCTTCCTTTCTTGGTGGTCTTTCAATTCCTTTTACCTTGTTTCCCAACTCTCTATAAACCTTTTTGGATCATCAATAAATTGATTATTTTGTACTTTTCCTTTATATTTATCTGTGTATCTTCTAAGTTTTTCTACCTGTGCTGAGATTTTTAGCTTATTATTTGCGATAGTGCATGATAGATCCTGGTCTATTTTAATACTGTACATTGCTTTTATTACATCTGTCTTTCTTAGTATTTTTGTTGATCTGTTACCTCGTCTATATTCTTCTAACAATGACACTTCTTGTCTTAACTGTTTTATAGTTTTCTCTGTTCGATACTTCCACACTCAAACCAACTCTTCAAGTTATTACCCCTATTAAATGTCAGCATTGGATTGTTACCTAACTTTGATCTTAAATCTTGAGAAAAAAAAACGTATTCCAATGTGTATTTCGTATATTAATTATAGCTGGTCCACAGGTGGTGTTATACTGCACCACCATAGCTCTTTGTCTATTAAACATGTCTTTATCCAGAGTGTTCCCCATATCTGTGGGTAACTCAACCCTTGTGGGTCAAGGTTTGACTCCAAAAGACTGAACTTTAAAATGAACAAATGTGGTTGCTGTAAATGGTGCAAATTTGTCAACAATGGCCCCTATGTTGTTATTTCAGGGTACAATAGAAAAATTGATTGCCCATGTAGGTGTAATTGTAACACTGAAATAGTGGTATATGTGGCTTCTTGTACCTCGTGTTCGGCATTTTATGTAGGTAAGACTACAAGGAAGCTTAAAAATTGTTATGACTGAACATGTAAGGGATATCAAGAACAGGAAAGCTAGTAATGGATTATATACACATACCACAACATGTATTAATTTTAAAAAGTTTATATTCTTTATTATTGATAGAGTGTATTTAAATAACCATAGGGGTGATGCAAAAAATACTTTAGAACATAAAGAATTAGAATGGCAATTGAGATTAAATGCCATGCAAAATCCCGATATTGATGAGGCTTCTTCCATTATCAATATTTTAAAGATTAAATCACAGATTAAATGAACTTTGAGTGTTGCTGATATATAAATTATTATAACCTAGACAACAGTTTGTTTTATGTGTGGTTATAATATGTTTATAAAGGTATTTAACTTTATTTTTAGTAGGTTTTAGAATATAGTAGGGACAGATGTAATATTGTACTGTTAGGGTATATTAGGATGTATTTTAACATAAAGGTAGTTGTATCTTTAAATGATAACAACCACAAGGTCACATGTTTGTTTTTTTACCAATTAAAGTCTACGTTATTTAATGTTTTTTACTCTGATGAAACCTTTGTGTATGTACAGGCGAAAGCGCTTGGTATTGTTTTGTCATTAAAAGCACTTTGGAAGTTCATTACAGTTCTGACTTTTATTTCTCCTAAGTTACAGTCTATAGTGGTGAACATTTTATTTTGTTTTTATTCGGGTCTTTTTACCAGTTCATTGGTGGAGAGTGATCTCCCAAAGTACACTTGCCACAATTTCTCAGCCTATTATCTCAAGAGAGCAGGTCATCTATGTGCTCTTCAAAGCCAAAAACATGGCTTCAATGGGACCAGACATCATCCCAGGTTGCCTTTTAAGCAATGTAAAACATGGCTTAGAAGACCCACTTAGATTGCTGTTTAACCACAGCCTGCAAACTGGCTATGTTCTGGCAGAATGGAAGATGGCAACAGTAATTACTCTGCACAAAGGCGACCATTAGCCAGCCCTGGGAATTATAGGCCCATAAGCTTGATTAGCCTCATCTGCAAGGACATAGAAAGAACCAGTATGGACCTTATTAAAAAGGACATAGGTAATCTCCAAACTCTGGACCCAACCCAGATTGGATTCATTAAAGGAAAATCATGTTTGTTAAGCCAGGTTGCCTTCTTCAAGAAAGTAACAAAGGCCCTGGATGAGGGAAAGACAGTGCTTAACTCCCACCTTGCCCTAGCTAAGGCATTTGACAAAATCCTCCATCAGGTATTATAGAAAAACTCTTCCAACTGGGAATTGCCAGTTGGCTTACCAAATGGGTACATACTTTCAAAGTGGGTGACTTCACCTCTAGTAAAAGACCAGTCACTAGAGCTATGCCACAGAGTTCTGTGCTGGACCCTTTATTGTTCAGAATTTATTTCTCAGAAGTCCAGGCAAACATGGATGGCCATTGGCTGACCACATTTGCTAACAATTGCAAATTGGGAGTAATCATTGAGTCTCCCAATGTTGTTAATATATTGCAGAAAGGGTTAACACAGAAAAATGATTGGTGCCAAACCACAGTTTCAATTCCCTTTCAAAAAGCTGACATCCCTGCTAATTACATTATAGACAACATCCTCCTAAGTATAGACCCAATGGTACATGACCTGGGTACTCCAGTTGATAGCAATCTGAAATCTGGCCACCAAATATCCACAGTTGTAAGGATATCCTTCTACATGGCACATCTTATAAGTAAAGGCATTGCAAATAGATGGATGTTAAAATTCCATTGTTATTGGCTATTATCAGACCAATAATTGAGTACAATGTTTCCTTTTGCATTTACCTCACCAGACACCTGCAACATTTGGAGGAACCACAAAGGTTTCTCACCAACAAATATAGGGTACACAAAACAAGTCCAATGCAGAAAGACTGAAAGCCCTGTCACTCTATTCTGTCTCCTACAGGTAGCTAAGGGGTAACCTGTGCCCAGCTTAGAAGGTAGTCTCTAACCTGGCCTTGATGGAAATGCTACATATTTGTAAATCAGACTGCATCAGGGTCACTTGCTCCAGGATCTTAACCTAGCCTCTGACTTAAATAGTTCATGTTGGAGAGATAGATACTTCTCCCAGAGACTGCCACTTCTCTGGGATAAGCTTCCAATTCATATAAAACAGAACTCCTTCCTGACCCTCTTCAGACACAACCTTGATCATCGGATGTGTGACCACAAGTTTCATCTTAGGGTAGATCCCATGTCAATCCTGGACAGATGCAGTAGGTATTAATTACCACAGACGCTTACCTCTGTGAGTATTGCTCACCTAACCACCGACTATTGGGGCAACTCAAGATGAATATGACTGGGCTTGTAAGGCCTCTTGGGCCATTAGCCTAGTAACATTCTACAAACCTATGATATAAAATAAAAGAAATGTCATAAATGCTACTTATTTCACTCATTAGCAAATATTGTCTGAAAGGGAAAAAAATGGTGCAGTAGATGTTGGGGGTATAAACCTGCTAGCAGTATATTGCGTAGTAAGGAATGTTATCTGATTAGTGTTATTTCACTGGAATTTTTTCTTGTGCAGGATCTGCATTATTAATGCATTGTCCAGGAAGGTACTAATGATCCTATTATTTAACCAAAATAGTTTTATTGTTAATATTGTTGAAATATTGTTATTTCACCAAAGATTATCCTAATATTCTATCCATAAATTTATGAAAAATCGCATACCTTCTCAAGCTTTACCTGTTGATAATGTAAATCGCAGTAGGTATTTTACATTAGGAAGGTTTGTGGTCTAGACTCTTGTGGCAGGAGAGTGTAGCCTATACCCTTCTAAGTAGGAAATTGCTGGTGAAGGCTTATTGCACCTGTTATTCAATGTGTCTTTGTTCTGGTTTAAGCACTTGGGTTCCAGGCCAGTTATTTCACTAGGAAGGTTTGTGTTCTACACCCTTGTAGGAGTATTCTACTGAATTGCTGCTTTATTAAATTGTTTTTTTGCTGTTGTGACTGCGATTTTCTGCACTTTGAATTTCTAGTACTACATTTTATAGCATAGACTAGATTCAGGTTTGCTGAATCTAGACTGTTTGGTATCATTTGAGCACTAAAACCAGCTATCTTACATTAAGAAGGCCACCCTGCACCTTCATGGCAGAAGTCTGTATCCCATAACCCTTCTGAGTTGAGGATTGCTGGAATAAGGCTCAGTCTTGGGCTTTCTCTTTGGTTATTTTGTTTTAAATCATTTAACTTTGCTTGCATTTAAGTATCATGTGTCCCCGGGTTTAAAGGAGCTGCTTACAGATTACACTGCTGCCCAACGAGCAATCCAGTTGTGTATTGTGAAGCACTGATGCAGTTTTCTACCCAAGTCTTACAGCAAAATCTGGTGCAGCTAGCCCACCCCCCACTAGTTACTACAGTATATACCTGCCATAATTGATGGACAGCTTCCCACCATTTTCTCCCCCCAGCCTTATTGACATGAGCATCCTTAGGTAATATAGAAATTGCCTCATGTATACTGACAACCAGTTACTGCTAAAATAAACTAATACAACGTCTGAGAACTATATCTATAGTATGAATTTGGAATCAATTCTCTCACATAACAACAAACCTGATATCAAACTGGTTGTCAGCACACACACGTCACCTCTTGCACATAACAAGCTCACAACACATAAATGGAGGTACTTGCTAGATGTCTACCTAAAGATCAGAGACCTCCCAAGAGCAAACCTACTGCACACTCTGCAGACCCAACAGAATCCACAACACATAATAATACACACAACAGTGTCTCAGACAATAAGCCCCTAAGGCAGAACACCTCAAAACCAAATGTCTTGGTCATAGGTGACTCTATAGTGAAACACACAAAAATCCCCCTCACCAGGCTGAACAAGGAGACGGTCACAATAAGCTTCCTCTTAGGTGCTAGGATCCATCAGATCATACACACACACACACATACACACACACACACACACACACACACACACACACACACACACACACACACATCTCTCAACAACAAGTATCGTTATGACTCTGTCATAGTCCATGTTGGAGTGAATGACGTGAGACGTATCTCACTGGACTATATGAAGAGAGACATGACTGAGCTCTCAGATTATGTGTCCCAGGCAGGTATGTCCCTAGCACTAAGCAGCATTCTACCTTCACCCAGGATGATGCCTCAATATGAATAAAAAATGATTGACTTCAACAATTGGCTTAGCTTCTGATATCAGTCCAGGGGTATCCTGTATCTGTCAGCCTGGGAATATATGGTCGACAGACCATGCTGCTTAGCCAGAGATGGTCTTCACCTGTCTCCTCTTGGCATTCAGTTACTGGCAAAGGTACTTGCCTCCCCCATAGTGCCTTTTTTAGTCAATGTCATAATAACAAAATTCCTGATGTAAAAGAGGAAGAAACTAATGTCTAATAACAAGAGGGAACTGACTTAGCAGAGGAAGAACACCCACTACAGCTTGAACAAGCAAATTACGTATTTTGTAAAGTCATCTAAAGCCAATTATGAAGCTAACCTAGCATTCCTAGCTAAGGATAATCACAAGACATTCTTTAGCTATGTCAGAAATCTTAAAAGGGAAAGCCAAGCTGGTACCACTCATAACCCTGAGGAGATCATCAACCTGCCAGCAGACAGATTTGGCACAAACTTCACCCTTCTGTTCCCGACAAACATACCCTAAAGCATACCTGTCACTGATCCTCTGCATAGTATCTCCAAAGAGCAGGTGATAACTGTACTCTCCATGGTCAAAAACACAACCTCTGTGAGACCAAATAATATCCCAGGATGACAACTAAATGGTGTAAAACAGGACCTAGTGGAACCACGTGGTATTTTTTTCAGCTACAGTCTAAGTAGTAGCTTAGTCCCGGCAGAGTGTAAAACAGCTACAGTAATTTCCTTGCACAAAGGGGGTCCATCAACCAACCCCGGAAACTATAGACCCATAAGCCTAACCAGCCTTATCTACAAGGCCACGGAGAGAAGCATCATGGACATTATCAACAAAGACATAGGTGACCTTCAAACTCTTGACTCAAGTCCCAACTCAATTTGGCTTCGTTAAGGGTAGATCCTGCTTATTAAACCTGGTAGACTTCTTTGAGAATGTTACCAAAGCCTTGGATGAGGGCAATACAGTACATACAGCCAATCTTTCCATAGCCAAGGTGTTTGACACAATCTCCCACTCAGACATCATTGAGAAACTCACCCAGCTGGGAATTAACCCATATGTCACTAGATGGGTAGCCAACTGGCTCACCAACAGAAGGCATACAGTCAAAGTTGGGGATTCCACCTCTACCAGCAGACCAGTTACCAATTGTTTACCACAAGGATCTGTGCTGGGCCCCCTACTGTTTGGAATCTATTTCTCAGAACTCCAGGTGAAAATAGATGGCCTGTGGCTTACCAGTTTACCCAATGACTACAAACTGGGTGCAATTACTGAGCCCCCAATGATGTTGACATACTACAAAAAGGGTGTAGACAGACAAATGATCAGTGCCAAAGCCACAGACTTGAACTAAACACAACAAATGTGTTATTATCCCCTTTGGCAAAGGAGAAGTCCCAGCAAATTACAATATTAACAGTACCCCCCCCCCCTTAGCTCAAACCCTGTGGTGAGAGATTTAAGAACACAGGCTGATAGCAACCTAAACATCCACAGTGTTAAGGAAGGCCTTCTATGTTGCACTGTCATAAGTAAGGGCATCACATCCAGGGCTAAGGATTTTATAACTCCCCTGTACTCATCCCTCATCAGACCACTAATAGAGTACAATGGTCCCTTCTGTATGTATGTACCAGATACTTGCAGCAGCTGGAGATACATGTACAGACAATGACTGTAATAACTATTGAGAATCACCTAGAAGTAAAAAATCTAATGCCCAGTACCCTTTAGACATACAAACAAGTGACGAGGGGGTCGCAAGCACAAATATAGGAATAAGATCCAATTCCATGGAAGGACTGATACAAACGAT
Organism: Protopterus annectens; assembly: GCF_019279795.1. Lineage (NCBI taxonomy): Eukaryota > Metazoa > Chordata > Ceratodontiformes > Protopteridae > Protopterus > Protopterus annectens. The sequence continues at coordinate 713,282,567 of NC_056749.1, forward strand.
GTTGAATTGACAGAATTTGGGTTTCATAATGTCTTGAACCTTTCTAATGTTCAACTGACAGATGCACAAACTACATTACTTAATAAGGGACTTGGTTTTATTCCCAGTTTTTTCATTGATGAACATAGCATTGTTAAGGAGGTTTTGTCTTTTTGTCGTAACCTGAACCTGAGATTATTTTTTTCAGACAATACCTCTCAAAGATCACTAGATTTCAAGTTCTTGAAATCAGACTTTCAACCGCCCATGAACAAACATGTCTCTATTTTCCAACAATCTGTACTCAGGGATTTACATTTTCATCATAAAGAATCATCCATTCTGGGCCAGAACATGTCACCCATGGAAAAGGTGGCCTTGGAGGAATTAAGGCATAACCGCAATATTGCTATTCTGCCTGCAGACAAGGGAGGTGCTGTGGTGGTAATGAACATTGGGGACTATCTCAATGAGGGGAAAAGACAGTTAACAGATACTAGGTGTTATATGCAAATGTACATCGACCCGACCAGGGTCTTTAAAAAAGAAATAGACTCTTTTCTAAAACTAGCAGAGGATGAGGGTATTATAACAAAAAATACAGTTAAACATCTCACTGTAATGGACCAACAGAAACAAATCCTGTATCTTCTTCCAAAAATTCATAAGTCTATTTCAAAACCTCCAGGTAAACCCATTGTGTCAGGGATTGGGTCCTTGACTGAACCATTATCAGCATTTTTAACACAGTATCTCAAACCCCTACTGACATCGGTTAGGGCCTGATTACAGGACACAACGCACTTCTTACAAATTATAGAGGACACACAGCTAGAACCAGGCTGGCTATTGTGCACGTTGGATGTTAAATCTTTATATACGAGCATCCCACACTGGGCGGGATTACAATCCCTGCAATATTGGCTTGAGAGAACAAACCTGTATCCTCCGGGTTTCAATACCTTACTTGTCTGTATGGCAGAACATGTATTAAACAAGAATATTATTTATTTTCATGGAGAATGCTTTTGGCAGTTACAAGGAACAGCAATGGGAGCTTCCTTTGCACCCATTTATGTGGATTTGTTCATGGCCTATTTTGAAGAATGTATGATATATGATACATCACACAACATATACATGGTTGAAATCGATATCTGGCGATGGTACTTGCATGATTGCTGGATGGTGTGGAAGGCGGATGAAACATATTTACAGGAATTTATTGATTACCTGAATGGTAATATTTGGGGTATTCAGTTTACGGTTACATGTAACATTAGTACTATTGATTTTTTGGATGTTACTGTTTACCGTAACAAAGATGACACCTTAAGCACTAAAACATTTAGAAAATACCCACAATACAACACATTGTTACATGCATCCAGTATGCATCCGAACCACACCATCCACAACATCCCCAAATCTCAGTTTATGCGTATCAGACGCATTTGTTCATCTCAGGAGGAATTTGAACATGCCAGACTAGATCTATACCATAGATTTCAAGATAGGGGATATAGAAACATGGATATACATCAAGCTAGCTCATGGAGCAATACCATAGACAGAAGGACTTTGTTACAATACAAAAAATCAGGGCATACCAATCAAGATTCTATTTTGAGATTTGTGACTATATATGGCAGGAATCAACAAATAGTCAGGGATATATTGAACTCAAACTGGAACATTCTTTTGGTTAATGATAGTTTAAGAACACTATTAGGCCCTCAGTGTCAGATGTCATTCAGATGAGGCAAGAACCTGGGAGGGTTTTTTTCACATTACAAACATAGAGAAGTGGGAGGAGTGGTATATCACCAGACCACTATCATTGGAGACAAACTAATTGGTACGTTTCCATGTGGTCATTGTTGCTCCTGCCTACAAGTTAGTACACTCAAAGAATTTACCAGTGCCAACACTAATCGTGTATTTCAAACAAGGGTGTTTGGAAATTGCAGTAGCACATGGATCATCTACTTAGCCACCTGCCAATGTAAAGCCTTCTACGTTGGTCAAACATCAAGATCCCTTAGAACAAGGATGACAGAACACCGAAGTGACATTAAGAACAAAAAAGAAACAAATGCTTTATACAGACATATGATACAACATTCCAATGCTCATTTCGTGTTCATGATCATTGACAAAATTCAGGGGGACAGGAACAACCAACAAGATTGGCACACCATTCTAAACCATAAGGAACAATATTGGATTACCAACCTTGGATGTTTATTTCCACCAGGTCTGAATGACCATCTGTGAGTTTTATATAGTGTCTGGGGGTTCCATGATCATGTGGAAATCATATATACATATAGATCAAAAATCAGTGTGAATATTATAATGGTGGTCAAGCTAACCACACTTACGTATTAGCATTTCACTAAAGGTATGTTACGAATTCTTTACATATCCACATAAGTAGGATATATATACATACACAGTTTTGCATTGTTATATCTGTCATGTTGTTTTGAAATATATGGCAAGGTATTAGAATAATTATAATATAGGCATCATTCATAAGGAAACTATTGAAAATCATTATAACCATAACTAATAGCCGATAATGATGGCTTATTTTTGAAAATGTATTCATTAATATGATATATGATCAGTAAAATTCATTTTAATTGATATATTGTTATTATATACAATATATACAAGGTGTAGTCAGATTCACATTTTTGTTTTTATATGAAGACTAATGTATGCTTATTTATAAATATTTAGAGTATGCCCCTGGCGTTTCACCATGGGACCTGTATGCACATAGGATTTTTACAAAACTCTGCTTTATAATCCTTGAAAATATGATATTTTTTATTATTTAAACATTTTTTGGTATCATATGTTACTGGGTGAATGCTTTGCTCTTTAGGTGAGACATGTAATTGGATACTCCATCCACTAGGTTGGGCTATACCACTGTTTCAAGGTAATTAGAGATCACTATAAATATAGGCTGTTTTATTTTACACCAAAAAATCTTTTTGTATCCATTGACAAAGGCTGAATAGCCGAAACCGGTCTGGAATATGGTTTTGGAGCAACAATAAAGTAATCTTTATTATATTGTGTTCACTTTTGTTTTTGCTGGTCGTTGGTGGTTTTACATTATTGGTTTGACCCTGCACACCATCCTTGCGGAGCACTTTGTTTGCTGCCAGCAGCTGGAGATACCTCAGAGGTTTCTCACCAAGAAACGTCAGGGCCTTCAACACATGAAATACATGGACAGACTGAAGGCCATGTCACTGTACTCTGTATCTTATAGGCTGCTGAGAGGTGACTTGTGCCTGGCCTAAAGAGCAGTCTTGGACCCTGCCCTAATGGAAATGGTACACATCTGAAAGTCAAATGGGACAGGATTCACATGCTCTAGATATCTTTAACCTAGCCTGCGACATTAACAGGACATGCTGGACAGACAGCTATGTCTCCCAGAGATTGCCACTCCTATGGTACAAACTCCCAATTCATGTAAAACAGAGTTCCTTAGCAACTCTATTTAAGCATAATTTAGACAACTGGATAGGAGACTGTAAACTTAACACTGTGGTGTCACCTGTGTCCCTCTTGGATAAGGGCAGTCAGTGCTGATCATAGACTCGAGCTGCAAATATAGACCATACAACCTGATAAATAAGGGATAAAGGGTATAACATGGCTAGGCTTACAAAGGCCATAGGGCCAAAAGCCTAGTAACCTCCTATGAACCTAATATGCAATTGGTACAAGAAGACATGTTCATTCTCACAATTGTAAGACTCCATAACTGCTTGAGCTAAACTGCTTAAAACAGTGCCGCTGAGCTAATAATTGATATGTTCTTTAGTTCCTTCGCTTTGTATCACAATTTACTGGTATTATTAAAACTAATTGTCTCATTTGGATAAGAGGTAGTCAGCATGAGCAAACTGAATTAATACATGGCCATGGTCAACCTTTGCTGATTGCATAATCCGAGAGTTTTGCATCAGTCTGATTCCTCATATAAAATAACCACCAAAATGTATAGAATGTTACAAAAACCTTAAGCTGCATTGATCATAACTAGCAGTTTGCTTTTCCCATAAAGCACCTCCCCACTGAATTATCTGAGACCCCATATCTCTGGTAGTTAAGCAGTCCTGTCAGATAATGCTGTCTTGGGATTCAGAGTATGTCAATGTGTCATGAACTGACGTCAGATTCAGGAAACAACAAGCATCTGGTGTGGACACATAACTCAGTAATCTCTGGACTGTCATATGTGTCAGTTTATCAGCACAGCAGCCATTAGTGTCTGATGTATCCTGGTGTCTATTGCTACATATTAGTGAAGAGAGTAAAATAGCATTAGAGAAAGTACCAAAACGCATTTAAAACTGCAAAACAGATATCATTGTATTCTATATGTGTGTGTGTGTGTGTGTGTGTGTGTGTGTGTGTGTGTGTGTGTGTGTGTGTGTGTGTGTGTGTGTGTGTGTGTGTGTGTGTGTGTGTGTGTGTGTGTGTGTGTGTGTGTGTGTGTCTGTGTGTATGTGTTTGTGTGTGCGTGTGTGTCTGTTTATCTGTCCCCATACACACACACACACACACACACACATAATATATTTATTTAAAATACACAGACAGGCATATAATTTCTTTTTTCATAAAAGGAAAATGAGCCATTCATTTAAAACTGAGAAAAATAGACATATTTCTAGTGCTCTGATAATTTTTCTAGTGGAAAATGAGTTGTTTCCCCCCTAAGAATAATGATGTTGTGAGAAATCTGATGCTTTCCCTAATTATTCATTTCCCCATCTGTTTTGTGTTTTTAATATTCATGCTTTCAGTAACATAATCTATAATTAAGTTTCTTCCCAGTAAAGACTACAATGTAAATGAAAAGTCCGGCTATCTGCTCTGCATAAATTACTTGACACTTGAACTGAATCCAGTATAAAATATATAGGTCATTGATGGCTTCGCTGAAATCCAGTATAAACTATATAGGTCATCGATGGCTTCGTTGAAGCATGAGGCGCAGACGATATACTTAACACAACAGTTGTCCATATGCAAATGGGATGTCTTTTAATTAAAGCTATTTTCATACTGCTGATATTGTTTTTGTGACTGCTTGCTGAAAATGTATTTGTAGTTATTGTGGAGCTTACTTGAAAAATGCACACACACAAACACACACACACACACACACACACACACACGCACACGCACACGCACAAACACACACACATACACTAATATATCTATATATCTGGCTCCCTATCCGAAGTTTGACGTTTCAGAAACAAATTCTGACGTGCAAGACCAGATGAACAATTTTCCTAAAATTCAAAGCTTTTGAAAGGAGACTGCGGCAAGGTGAGGATTGGGGAATTTACCCTTTTCCTCACTGTAGTGCAATCTCAGAGTTGGTATATATAATGTGTATAGGGTGTGAGATGCAGGGGAGCACAAAAATATAGAAAAATTGTAGATTTTTGTTGTTTTCCAAAGTTCAAGTTTTTGGAAAATCATTCATATGGTCTCGCTCATATGAATTTCAACCATCTGATAGGGATCCCTATATCTATGTCTATATCTGTATTGATATCATCCTTATCTATGTCCATATCTATAACTAAATCTACATCTATATCTATATCTATGTCTATATCTATATAACTATATCTATATCTGTATATAAAAGTCTGTGTTAAATGATCAAACTATAACACTTTTAAACAGTTAGAAGAAGCTCATTTATTCCAATCTTCCCTGTGCCTGGCTTGGACACCTGTGACTACAAGATACTGTACTGCATCTAAAACCATCTGTGGAGCTACAAAGCAGACATAATTTTTTTTCTTTGCTCTTGCTCTATTTCAGCTTTGTGCTGAATTTATTGATTTGGTTACATTTATAACTGTTTTTCAGCCTACATTTTTTTAAAGAAATGCCATCTGTTTGTTATTGTACTGCTTTTAGGTCATTTTACCAGTATTCTGATATTTCTCAACCTCCTCTGTTACTACAAACACTGTTCTGAGTTTGCCAAAGTTCACCTGAGTTTGCCAAAATATTTCTAAGTTTGCAAAGCTTTTCCGTGTTTGTACAAGTTTTCCTATGTTTGTTCATATTTTTCTGTACACAAATGTACATTTGTCAAGGTTTGTCACCTATTTCCAAGAAGTCCTGATACTGGAGAAGTTCTGTCTTTTTTATAAAGCATGTGTTAATGCACTTGAGCTCAAATCCAGTTCTTTTGACATTATGAGGGTTTTATTTTGTACTCTGTTGGGAGCAGGGGGCAGATTCAACCCATTTGAGTTGGGAACTGCTGGTGGAAGGCTTATTGTGTGTTTATCTGATTGGCTTGAGGGCTTAACTATATAAAGTCTTTCTTCCTGCTGGTATAAAAGTCTGCAAATGTAGTTATCTATGCCTTGTATTTAAGCAAACCTCTCCAGTTCATAATGCTGTATAGGAAATGTTCTGTATAGTCTCCCACTATTCACAGCTGCTCAAACAGCTGGAAGTTTGTGCAAGAAGGCAGCACCATTGCAGGTCATCCAATAATGTACTGATAAATACTCTCACTTAGACCTTTAAGTGATTCAGATTTGGTATAATGGATAGGCACTTCCCTGACAACTCTGTTTCTGGCCTGGTGAATATGGGCATCCTGAGGCAGTATAGTTACTGACTCATGTTCACTGACAACCATTTAATTTTGGAACAGACAGGGTGTGTGAGAGATGTAGATACACAACTTCATTTGAGGCAAAGCTCTCACATGGATACATGAAAAATGAAAACCAGGTTGTCAGCGTTATACCCAAAACCCTCACTACCAACACTAAGTAATAAACACATACAACCACAGACATGGAGGTACTCACATGTAATCTACTCACACCTCCAAGACCTCCTCAAAGCATCTCTCAGGGGACCAACTACACACACACACACACACACACACACACACACACACACACACACACACACACACACACACACACACACACACTCAAAAAAGACATCACCTCACACAACACATAACTCTGAATATCATAGTAGCCCCACTTCCAAGCCCATAAGGCAGCACACCACACAGCCAAACATTCTAGTTATTGGGGATTCCATTGTAAGACACACTGATGTCCCCCTTACAAGGCTAAACAAGGAGAGAATCACAGTGAGCTGTCTGTTTGGAGCCAGGATCCACCAGATCCTACATACACTTTAAAACACAAGTACCTGTATGACATGGTTATAGTCCATGTGGGCTTAAAAGACCTAAGATGTATCTCACTGGATTATATCAGGAGAGACATGATGGAGCTCTCTGAATATGTGTCCCAGGCTGGTATGAATCTAGCCTTGAGCAGCATCCAACCTTCACCAATGACAACGCAACAGTACCAGCAAAAAATGACTGACTTCAACAATTGGCTTAGTTTCTGGTGTCACAACAAGGGGATACAATATCTGTCAGCCTGGGGAGATATAAACAACAGACCACAATTCTTTGCCAGAGATGGCTTGTACATGTCAAACGTTGGCTTTTGGTTACTGGCAAAAACTTTATATATCCCCACACTGCCTTTTTAGGATGTGCCAAGTTGCTAAACCCTCTTACATAAAAAAAAAATCACTCATAACTACCTAAAGGTACTACTGCTCAATGTTAGGAGTTTAAATAAAAACTGGACTCCCTGGAAGTGCTCCTGACCCTGGTGAATACAGACATATGTGCAGTCATGGAAACATTGGTCAGAATCTCCTAATATGAGTCTGGAAAACCACACCTCCCACCCAAGCCTACTGGAATCTCTTAACATTTAGCTTAACACTATACTTATGGGTGACTTCAACTACCCCTCCATAAGCTGGGAGACTTATACAACCCATAATTCACTTGCTCAGAAGTTTTAGAACTTTGTCAATGCAAACACCCCGGAGAAATTAGTTAGGTCCTCAACTAGAGGTACAAATAACCTAGACCTGGTACTCACAAACATGAGGGGGATGCTGCTCCCTCCAATACATTAACTCCTCCATGGTAAGATCTGACCACAAAATTATGCCCTTTAGTATTAAAACTAACATAGAACCCTTATCAAACCCCAAACATGTTAAAAACTTTGTTAAGGCCAATTACCTTAAACTAATTGACTTCAAACCCCCTCGGAACCCAGATGACACTGAGGCCTACTCTGAGATGCACTGTACAACTATATTCATAGCTCCACAGAGGAGGCAGTACCTGTCTGAGTCAAACCTAAGATTATTGGCAAAAATAAACCACCCTGGTGGACCCCTAGCATAAATAGGATATTTAACAAAAGGAAAAAATCCTCTCCAAAGCAAAGTAAAAACAAACAAAACCGTGGCTTTTTATATTATGTTCATAACCTCAGGGGAAATTTTCAGCAATGGGCCAACTTAATCATGAAAGGCAACACTTACACCCAGACTGAAACTATAGTAAACCTGCTGGTTAAGAAGTTCTGTTCAAACTTCTCCAGCCATCACCTCTTACTACATCCAAAGAAATTCCCACAACCATACCCCTAATGGTCATTATGAGGGAATAGGTCCTAAATGTGCTTGCTAAAGCCAAAAACACAGCCTCCATGGGTACCAAAAAAATTTCAGGATGCTTCTTAAATAGCTTAAAACAGAATCTGTCAGGGAGATGAGAAATCATTTTTAACTACAGCCTCTAGACAGATTTGTCCCAGAGGAATGTAGGACTGCAACAGTCATCCTATACACAAGGGGACCTATCAACTGACCCAGGGAACTAGAGACCCATAAGCTTGCCCAGTCTTATCTAAAATATCATGAAGAGAATTGTCGTGGTCCTGATCAATAACAACATAGAAAATCTCCAAAAACTAGACCAGACCCAATTTGGCTTTGTCAAATGGAGGTCTTGCTTGTTCAGTCTGGAGGATTTCTTTGAGAAGTTCACCAATGCCATAGATGAGGGTGAAACAGTGCCCACTGCTTATCTAGACCTGGACAAAGCTTTTTACACAATCCCCCACTCAGGGATTATAGATAAACCATACCGAGTTATGCATAAACCCTTACATTGTTTGATAGATAGCAAACTAGTTCAATGACAGGACACATGCTGTCTAGATAGGTGAATTCACTTCTGATAAGAAACCTGTTACTAGCAGTGTCCCACAGGGCTTATAGTTGGGGCACCTCCTGTTTGGTTTATACTTCTCTGAAGTGAAGACCAATGTTGGGGGCCTCTGGCTCACCATGTTTGCTCACAACTGTAAGCTGCGAGCAATCATTGAATCCCCAAACAATGTTGACATCCCACAAACAGGCCTAAAAATGACAAAGGTGTCAAACCATGGTCTAAGACTAAATGCTAAAAAATATGTAATCATATTCTTCGGTAAATCAGATATCCCTGCAAAGAATAATATTGATAGCACACCCCTATAAGTAGACCCAGTGGTGAGAGACATAGAAAAATAGATAGATAGTAACCTAAACTTTGCCAACCAGGTAGCTACAGTAGTGAGGAAATTATTTTGTGTTGCTCGGCTTATAAGGAAAGGCATGGAATGCATGGAATCAAGATCAAAGGGAATCACAGTGCATTGGACCCGGTCTTTATCAGGTCCATAATCGACTACAATGTTTCCTTTTGCATGTACCTAAACAGGCACTTACACCAATTGGAGTGGCCACAGAGGTTTCTCACTAAAAAATTGCAAAGAGTGAGACACATTTTTTATGCAGACTGACTAAAGGCCCTATCCCTTTACTCCGTCTCATATTGTTTATTGAGAGGTGAATTATGCCTGGTCTACAATGCATTCTATGATCCAGTCATGATGAAAATATTATTTATTTGCAAGAAAAAATTATACAAGGGTTACACATTCCATGGACCTGAACCTTATTTGTGACTCTAGCACAACTTGCTGGAGAGGCAGATTCATATCACAAAGACTACCTTGTCTATGGGATAAACTTCCCATCTTCATAAAACAAAGCCCGTCCCTCACTGTCTTCAAAAAGACTTTGGATAAATGGATGGAGAACTGTAAATTCACTCCTGAGGTACTGCCCATGTCCCTTATGGATACAGGCAGTCTACAAAATGACTCAGGGCTCCAGCACCCAAAGACCCATTACCATGATAGTACTCCATCCCATATCTGGGGAATTAAGATATAATATTGTCATGTCCTGGGTATTATTGGCTAGGCTTGTAAATGCCCTTGTGCCATTAGCATAGTAATCATAGGTTCATAGGTAGGTACTAGGCTATTTGCCCTAGGGCCTATATAGGCCTAGCCAAAAAGGTACCCTGGCTTTCGCCACCCAAGAAAATTATTCTCCTATGCCCCTGTCGAGCAGAGCCACAGAAATGATCCCCAGGGTGAATTTCCTATTTCCCATCCAATCCTCAAGATTTTTCATGAAGAGTGCTAATGAGGAGCTATGTTTGACATAGATAGGTAGTCTGTTCCAGAGTATGGGAAGTCTCTGAGGCAGGACTCTATCCCTCCAACATGTTCTGTTTATTGCGGTGACAAGGTTTAGGTCCCTACAGCGTGTAGCTCAGAGGGATTGGCATTTCTTTAAGTGGAGCATGTCTAACAGCTCTGGGTCTGAAATAGCTTTGTATGTTAAGCAGAGATCACCTCTGAGTAGGTGATATGTGACGGAGTAAAGCTGGAGTTTTTTTAGACGGTCTGCATAGTGCATCTGTTTGAGACCAGTAACCCTCTTTGTGAGGTATTTCTGTGGCCTCTCCAGTTGTTGTATATGTCTTGTGAGGTACATGCCAAAAGGGGCGCTGTACTTTATAATGGGTCTAATGAGGGATGAGTATAGGGGAACAATGACCTCTTTTTTTCTGGATGAGAAACCATTTGTGATGAGGTGTGCCACGTAGAAGGATTTCCTGACCACTGTGATGATGTGGTTATCAAAGGAGAGACTACTGTCCACCTGTGTCCCAAGGTCTTTTATCACACTTTCAGTGTTAAGTAGACTTCCACCTATGTGGTACTTCATGGGTACAGAGTTTTTACAAAAGGGGATGACAATGCACTTTTTGGCATTGAGCTTCAGGCCATGGCTTTGATACCAGGCATCTGTCTCAGTGAGGCCTTTTTGTAGGATGTCCACATTGTTAGGAGTTTCGATTATGGCTCCCAGTTTGCAGTCATCTGCAAACTTCATTAGCCAAAGTCCTTCTGTGTTAACCTGTACTTCATAGAAGTAGATACCAAACAGGAGAGGACCCAGGACTGAACCCTGTGGTACTCCACTTGTCACTGGTCTGAAGTCAGATTAGGAGTCTGCTACTTTCACAGTGTGGGCTCTGTCTGTGAGCCAGTTGGCAACCCATCTTGTGACCTAGGGATTTATACCTAGTTTAGTGAGTTTATCTATAATTCCAGAGTGGGGGATGGTGTTGAAAGCCTTGGCGAGATCTAGATAGGCTGTATGAACCACCTTACCCTCATCTATGGCTTTGGTGACTGCTTCAAAGAAGTCTATCAGGTTTAGGAGACATGATCTGCCTTTTACAAACCCGAACTGGGTGGGGTCCAGAGTTTGGAGAGTACCAATATCTTTGTTTATGAGTTCCATGATGATATGTTCCATGGCCTTGCAGACCAGGCTCATCAGGCTAATGGGGCGGTAGTTCCTGGGGTCCATCATGGCTCCCCCTTTGTGGAGTGGGATAACCATCGCAATGTGCCATTCAGTGGTCACAAAGCCTGAGGTGAGTCTATGACTGAACATGGTACTTAGGTGGGGTGCCATGTTTGTTCTGTAGTTCCTGTAGAACGCAGCCTGGGATATTGTCAGGTCCCATGGATGCTGTGTTCTTGGCTTTGGAGAGTGTGTTTTTTACCTGTCCACCATGATTACAGAAACTTTGCATTCTTCCAGTATAGAGATGGGCCCTCTAGTGGGCGAGGTAATCACCTATGAACCTATAAAAATCAAATCACAGTAATTTGAAAAACTATATTTTTTGGGGGGACAAGCCTCCTTGCACCCCCACACTCCCTGCTACTTAAATATACAAACAACAAGATCATACTACAGTGGGAAAAGGGCAAAATCCTGTTCCTTAATGTACAAGATCATGCATATTGAAATACTAACAAAGTCGTAGAGGTTAAATTTTGAACTCTTAAATTAAAAAAACAAAAAAAAAACACAAAAGAGGATTGCACAAGGGGAGGGGCCAACATGAATAAATTTTATTTAGCGCTTTCATCTCAAAGTTCACGAGACTTCATCAGAATAAACAATTAACAACCACTTTGAATATATACACACATAATACTGCCTGATTGGATGTTTGATTGTCACGTAACAATTAATAGTTCAGAAAAACACTCAAGTTAAAGTGAAAAACATTTTTTCTACCTACAGGCAAAAATACATGCAATCCCAACTATACTTGAAGACACATGAATAAAGTTTCATTAAACACTATCAAGTTCTGATATTTCAAGCACTTGAAATGTTAATAGTTTGAGCACTTGAAGGTAACCTCGATATAGATATATGTAGTAAACAAGAGAGATGACCTAAGATTATAAATTGGCATGCTGACATTTTGGAGTTGTTACATTTATAACAATGTAAAAGAGAGATTTTGCTAGCTGTACTTTTGCCACAGACTTACTTCTATTTTCTTTTAACCATTAACTATGCAGGAAGAATACCCATAATTTGAGTTTCTGTCTGCTTTCCTGGTTTACACACAAAACTATTTAATTGTTTGAACTACTAGATGAACAGTTAGATAAATGTTTAATAATCAAGAATAAAGAAGACTGGCCTACAGTCAGCTCAGGTAATGGTTCGTTTTAAATGTGCAGGTACATCAAATTCCAAACAGGCAATCTGTTCAATGCACTTTCATTGCCTTGACTGCACAGAAGTGGAGAAACTTTGTTTATTTGCAAAGCCAAGTACTCCTATTTTCTCAAAGGCAGTATGACATTAGAGTTGGTAAATATTTTTGGGTTAATCTTCTTATCTCCATGGTTCTGACCATTACATCCTCTGCCATACATAAAAGCAGGTATGACCATTACCTAGGCAGGCATCAGGTGTGGGAGATTTTCATAAGCCTTATCAGTTTGTTTTGTGCTTGTCCTATAATGCAGTGCACGGGGATGAGATGACCACAGTATGGAGAAGCCACCTGCTTCTGCAGGGGACATATCCTCAAGCAGCTTTTACCCCTCGCAGGTGGATACTGTCTTCCTTCATGGGTCAGTCCGTTACGGGGATCTTTGATGAAATGCCTGCCATAAAGATGCCATCCCTTACTCTCCCTCTAGGGGGCTCTTCCTGTGCCGGGCTGCTAACCATACCTTGGACATGTACATACCTCTGAACCTCGTATTGCAAGAAATCTGAACAAATAATGGAGAAAAGACCCAAAATAAAGACATTTTAAAAATATTGTTTGTACAAACTTGGAAAGTTGACAGAACAACAGGTTTTACCTTAGCATGAATTTTCAAAAGTGCATGACGTCTGAAACTAAAATGGCTATCATTATTTTCTGATTTCAGATCTCAATGATTTGCCAGCAAATCACAATTTTATGATAAGAAGACCAAAACTATGACACAGAAATCTGGACACTGCAAAAATCTACACAGTTGAGAGTTATGGTCAGGAGTGTTCTAGGCAAGGCTGAATCTATCTTCCCCATGCAGCTGTCAGCTTAAAGTTAATATATTGATGCTTCAGGTGAGTGGCAAATGTCTACAGCAATGCTGATTTTTTTTTTTTTATTTAAAATTCTAATTTCTTTAATTCCTTTATGGACTGATGTACATCAGGCTCTTTTCCTTTTTGTTGCCAATGACTTAATTTGTCTCTGTAGAAAATATCTGGCCTTGAACAGGGTGATGTGGACCAGACCTCTCTTCTGACTGTTCAAAAGTTTAGAATAATGTTGGAAAAAGGAAAAAAAAACTTGAATCATTGATGGCAACATGCTGGTAACCCGTTGTCATGAAACTATCCTAGAAATGATGTAAAACACATGACTGATTTTGTATAGGAAGGTGATTATTTGACAAACTAACTTCCTACTTTAGACTGCCATCTCCTTAATGTAAGCTAGCAGATAGTGATGTTTGAATCTTCACACTGAATACCATTTGAAACTATTTTAAAGCTTCTGATTTAGAAACATTTGCAGAACTTCAAAGGCATTTTCAAAATCTTTACTTGCCTCCAATATGTGAAATAGAGAGGTAGAACCTTGACTACAACCAGGCTGACATTAGGCCAACTAGCTGGTCAGGTGCTGTGGGATCTGTTTAAGAGGACTCTGAAAACAACCTTTTGCCAGGTCAACCACTGTAGAAGGGAAGGAGGAAGCAGTTTCTGTCATTATATAACAGGCTGGATTCCATAAAGCTTGTGGAATCCATTGCATTTCACCAAAACTAACACTGAGCTTGCAGATAACATTGTGATACATAAATGTACCACCAGAAACTCACACTATCTCAGCACACAACAGAGTATCACAGTAGCGATGGTGTACTAAACAAATCCTCAAGTACTCAGTAAGTAATGAGAAATAGGAGTCAAAGCTCAAAGTGCATTGTATATTAATAAAGTTACAGAAAGATGATCATGATTCAAGCATCCTAATAGTTATACAGACATATGTATAACAGAATCTGACCAGTAAGGTTAAGGACAGCTAGGGAATATTACCGACTCTGTTATGCTACAATAAAAAAGAAAACAATGCCAACTGTCTCAGTGTAAGCTGTATGGCATTCGTAATACATCTGTCACAAATTTGCCCAGAAACATTACAGACAACTGTAGATGTTTCTATAAGTCATTCACTAACAAAAAAAAAAAAATACTTGTACTTTATGTAATGTTTTAAAGTTGTTTTTTTTTTTTGTGGAACAGCTGTTCTAAGCGTTCGAGATTGTAAGCTTTCACTTACATGGGTTCGATAAATCATCATTCGCTTTTTTAAGCATTCGATGATTTAACATAGACCCTTCAGACCTTGGCTTCAAGTCTACAAGAGCTCTCTTTCAAAATGAGAATAATAAATTGGATAATAAATGAGACTATATAAAGGAAGACTGTGGTTAGCAAATAAACTTTATGAAATATATGTTAAAACAACAAAATGAAAAACTTAAAAAGTTAGACTTTAAATGATCTTAATGAAAGACTGAATGAAGAAGAAACAGCCTGAATTCAAACTGAAGCAAAATATTTCAGTGTTGGAAAAGATGGATGATCTGGCAATCAGCGAGAGAGGAGGAACAATCTGAGGATATATGGAATACCTGAGAACACAGGTAGCAACACCACAGTGAACATTTTAACTGCAAGGCTACCAACTATACTAAATCACCCTGATCTTCACTCTCAGTGTATAGAGATCACTTTCTACTTCTACCAACAAGAGAAATGCTACACCAAGATATACTGTTGTTAATCAGTATTGCATGGATCTTGAACTTAAAGGTACATGGTCCAGTGCTCATGGGAAGATGGAAGTAGTGTTATTAGATTTGATAATGATTATTCATCTAGGGTTATGAAGAAACATAAACAATTTATTCCTTTTTATAAAAGAACTAAAAAAAAACAATAATATCAATGTGCAACTCTTGTTTCCAGCCTGACTTGAAGACAGGGATTGATTAACACCTACACTAAGTGTACACCATTCTGAGTGACCAGGCAACACTGGCATAACTCACTCCTTCTCCCTGATTTTAGTTTTCCTACTGATTTTCTTGCAGTCATACATATCGATGGGGATTCATAAAGGTTACCACAAAGTGTAGATTACATGTACACTTGGTGTAATCTTTCTGTGTGGCTGGATAGCACAAACATGTGATAGGGATGTTCTTAAATATAGATCATGCACTTAAGGTAGGCTTTAATGAATCTGGCTCAAAATCTTCTTAAACATGTGATTAGACTTTTTAATTTATGTGGATGAAGTTGATAGCCACATTCAGTCTAGTAAAAGTTGATCTGTTTTGGAACCAATGGACTGGGCTGGCTTAAACCAATAAAGTAAGCTAAAACAAAAAAGAAAGGGCAAATGATGTTGCTTTGTTAACTAATTGTTCCTCTTCTATTCTTTTTGCAAATAATTCTCATTTAAATTAGCATTATAATTCAAGCGAATATTCTAATAGGCTGTTTTTAACATTAATTAGCTATTATATACTAGTATGCTTTGCTAATACGCATTTGGTTTTAAAATATTACTTTGTTTTTAAATTACTTGGGATTTTGATATTGCCTCTAGTGTTTAGATCAGTTTGCTTTTTTACAACAAGCAGTGCTTAAAAATGAAAACACCCGCTCGTTTTAAATTCCTGTTATTAAAGGTCAGAGTTCATCATTGTGTTAGTATGCATGTCTTTTCATATGAAAGCGGAGAATGAAACTCATTTAATCTGCATTCAACTTCAGCTTTGATTTCTTTGATATATTCAAAGGGTGGATCTTAATATTAATGCACTTCAAGATATTTATATAGATAATTTTGATTATTTTCTTACTTCAATATATTTTTATAGATAGTAATTTGAAATAACACACCTAATACACTAATAACTGGAGACTCTATTGTCAGGCACACTGACGTCCCACTCACCAGACTGAACAAGGAGAAGGTTACTGTAAGCTTCCTGTCGGGTGCCAGGATCTGCCACATAACACAAGCACTCAAGTCACTCCACAGCAAGTACAAATATGACTCTGTCATTGTCCATGCTGGTGTGAATGGCCTGAGACGTACCTCCCTGGACTACATGAAAATAGAAATAGAGGAGCTCTTTGATCATGTAGCCCAGGCCGGTATGACCCTGACCCTGAGTAGCATCTTGCCCTCACCAAGAATGATGTCACAGTATAAAGGAAAAATGATCAATTTTAACAATTGGCTAAACTATTGGTGTCATTCAAAGGGGATCCAGTGTCTGTCAGCCTGGGATGACATGTTTGACAAGCCACTTTGCTTCACCAGGGATGGCTTGCACCTGTCACCCTTAGGCTTTCGAATACTGGCTAAGGCTCTTGCCACCCCCATAGTGCCTTTTTTAGGCAAGGCTCAAAAGACAAACCCACCTCCATAGACAATACCAGAAACAAAAAACTAAGGGTAATGCTACTCAACGCCAGAAGTCTAAACCTCAAGATGGACACACTCGAGGCACTCCTTAGTATGGAGAAAATAGATATCTGTATGGTAACAGAAACCTGGTTCAAGGCTCCAGAGAGCACCCCAGCACTACCAGGATTCAACTCATGCCATTCTTTTCAGCCCCAGAACTCAGACCGAAATACTAAAGCTGGGGGAGTATCCATTTTCATCAAGGATACCCACACCTCCAGGTTAGTAGCCCTGCACGAGGCAGCGGAGACCATCCATGTGCAACTAACAGTAGGGAAAACTGCTTTTCAGTTTGTAGCCTGCTACAGATCAATTACCCTGTCTCAGGACCCCCACTCGGCATTCCTGAGAATATTGGAAAATATGAAGGTCTCACCAAACACCATGTTATTGGGGGATTTCAACTACCCAAACATTGACTGGGAAAACTACTCAAGTCCCAACTCTTTTGCCCAGCAGTTCCTGGAGTTTATAAACTCAAATGCCATGGAACAACTGGTCACCACTCTCACAAGAGGGACAACATATTGGACTTACTTGGTCATCACCAACACGGGGGCTAAATGTTCCACACCAGAGGAAAACTCTTTGTTGGTAATATCAGACTATAAACTAATCACAATGGACATCCACATCCCATCCCCACCACCAGCCAAGGAAACCACTGTGAAAAATTTCTCAAAAGCAAACTTCACACTTTTCAAGACCGAGGTGGAAAGTTTCAAAGCCGCCGGGCAAATGGAAAATGCTACCCAAACCACAGAATCCTTTGCAATTGCACTCTATGAGCAACTACAGGAATGCATGGATCATGCCATCCCAAGTAAATCCAAGACTCACTCCTCCAAAAACAGGAGACCAGTCTGGTGGACCCTGGCCATAAATAAGCTATACAACAGAAGGAGGAAACTATTACATGAAAAGGCAAAAACCCAAAAAGGGAAGGCCTCCCTGATCAGTAACAGCAAGAAACTTCGATCCCTCATAAATTCATCAAAGGCTAGCTTTGAAAGAAAAATCGCCAAAGACTCTAAAGATAATCACAAGGCATTCTTTAGCTACATCAAGAATCTGGGTGGCAACTCTCAGATATGCTCTGAGCTGGTGCAAAATGGCACAAAATACACTGAACCCACTGACATTGCCAACACAGGTTCAGTGCAAACTTTACCCCCCTTCCCCCCCCCCAAAAGAGCTGTTGTCTATCCCAGAAGAATGCAATCCCCCAGGCATCACAGACACACAGGTGGAAGCAGCCCTCTCCAAAGTAAAAAACACAGCTTCAATGGGACTGGATGGAATCCCGGGCTGCGTCTTACACAAGCTCCAAAATTAACTAAACCCTCACATAATTTCACTGTTCCAACTCAGCCTTAACACAGGTTATGTACCCAAAGAATGGCATACAGCAACAGTGATCCCACTCCACAAAGGTGGCACCACAACGGATCCAGAGAACTATTGCCCTATAAGCCTGACTAGCCTGGTCTGCAAGGCTATGGAGCGCATCATCATGGATCTCATAAACAAAGACAGTGGAAACCTGCAAACACTGGACCCTACCCAATTTGGCTTTGTTAAAGGCAGATCTTGCCTCTTAATCCTAGTTGACTTCTTCAAAACAGTTACCAAAGCCATAGATGAGGGAAAGGTAGTCCACACAGCCTACCTGGACCTCACAAAGGCCTTCGACACAATACCCCACTCAGGCATCATAAATAAGCTTACCAGCTTAAATATTAACCCATATGTCACAAGATGGGTTGCAAACTGGCTCAGGGATAGAACTCACATAGTCAGAGTCATGGGTGCCATGTCCAACTCTAAACTGGTTACATGTCGTGTCCCACAGGGCTCAGTCCTGGGACCCCTCTTGTTCAGTTATACTTCTCTGAGGTACAGGCAAATATGGGAGGACTGTGGCTTACCAAGTTCGCAGATGATTGCAAACTTGGAGCCATAATAGACTCTCTGGCTGACACAAACATCCTTCAGAAGGGCCTTACAGAGATGGATACCTGGTGTCAGAACCATGGCCTCAAGCTAAATGCCAAAAAATGCATAGTTATTCCCTTTGGGAAAAACAAAGTGCCCACAAACTACCACATAGGAGGTAATCCACTAAGTACCGAAGAAGTAATTAGGGATCTGGGGACCCAAGTAGAAAGTAACCTGTCCTTTGACAATCACATTGCCAAAGTGGTTAGAAAAACCTTCTATATAGCTCATCTAATCACTAAAGGGTTCACATCTAGATCAAGAGAGGTCATTGTACCCCTCTACTCATCGCTCATCAGGCCCATAATTGAGTACAATGCGCCATTTGGGATGTACCTTACCCAATACCTGCAACAGCTGGAGAAACCTCAAAAATACCTCACCAAGAGGATCATGGGCCACAAACAGATGCCCTATGCAGCTCGACTAAAGAAGCTCCAGCTCCACTCAGTTGCTTACCACCTACTCAGAGGTGATTTCTGCCTGACTTTCAAGGCCATGTCTAACCCGGAACTGTTGGACATGCTCCACCTCAAGAAAACCAATTCCATTAGATCTACACACTCCAGGGATTTAAACCTTAGCACAATAATAAACAGGACATGCTGGAGGGATAGATTCATATCCCAAAGGCTTCCCTTGCTCTGGAATAAAATTCCAGTACATGTTAGGCAGAGCCCCTCGCTGACCATCTTCAAGAGAAATCTTGATGAGTGGATGGGAAATTGTAAATTTACTCCTGGGATCACTTCTATGGCCCTGCTGGACAGAGGCTTAGGAATCTAGTCTAAAAGGGTGGTGAAAGCCAACATTCTGGCTAGGCTTATAAATGCCCTAGGGCAGATAGCCTAGCACCTACCTATGAACCTATGAACCTATGAACTTGATTATTTATTGAAATCTTGGGGAAAAGAAGACATTGTGTGGCGAACATTGCTATTGTTTAATCGAGGATTCATAATATTTGTTATGAGTATTAAGAGATATTTCTTTTTATTTAACTTTATTATTCTATGGATATTAAAACTTGGGCTTTATCATTTCTAGTTCCTGAAGCTTTATTTAGATCTTAATGCAAAATTTAATAACATGTTAAGTAATTTAATAATAGAGATAATATCATTAATTATCATTGTCAATATGTATTACGTGAACGTTTAATCTTTTATTGCTCATAGTATCTGCTTCTAGAGTAGCACAGTCTTTTTAATTTTTTACTAAGTTGGATTGTCTGATGGTAAAGTTCTGCAACATTCACGGTTTATAGGAAATTAGTGATGATCTGACATGACATTTGCCCATATTCCAAACTTTATAGGTTGCTTCTTTTGTAGGGAGTTTTATGTGCTACGTGTCCAGTTTGATTTGTACCACATGATTTTGTCTGAAGTAGAATGGGAAAGTACATTTCAAATTGCTGTTTGCTGGCACCTTGGTGATTCAGATGGTAGTGGTTCATCTCATGCCTACTTTGGCAGTTCCTTTCTTATATAATGTAGCTGTCAGAATAATAAGGATTTGTTTCTTATACCTGTTTCAAGTTTTTTAAGTATTTGTTTGTTTGTTTGGTTCTTTATGATACTTGTCAATGAATGAGGGAACTGATCCTCAGACCAATTTCATTCTCAGCAAGAGTCACACAGGTAG
This sequence comes from Protopterus annectens, assembly GCF_019279795.1. Lineage (NCBI taxonomy): Eukaryota > Metazoa > Chordata > Ceratodontiformes > Protopteridae > Protopterus > Protopterus annectens. The sequence goes on from NC_056749.1 coordinate 713,303,397, forward strand.
GGACAATAATAACATAAAAAGGTATAGGTAATTCAATATTGTAAAAAATATGAAGACATTCTTTGCCACTATATTTGCTGTATACTTTTGTTAAATGTTCTCTTAGAAACATATATGAGTGCATTCATTTATGCTTGCATGCATATATGTTTAGTTCATTATGAGCATCAAGGGATTTTGATTATTTATTTGGATTTCAGTGAGAGATTTACTGGTTAGTTATGTATATTTTCAACAGTAACAATGATACTACTAATGCCTGTTTTGTTATGTGTCATTATACTTTTTTACTTGTATGGAATTTGGTTAACTTATTACATGCAGCAGCTTGTAGCTGAGCAATATATTTATTTTATTTGATTTTATATCAGACTATATGGCATGGATATATGTGACAGATACACTCACTAATCTCTGAGATGTTTAGTGATAAGCTGGCAAAAAAACTAAGTTATTTCCCTAGTTCCAAAGGAAGTTTTCTACTGTTCCATTTGATGTATATTTTTGTTGGATTTTACCCTTAAGTATAGATGTGTGTTTATTTGGATCTACCTCGTAACACCGACAAGCGAAAACACCGACAATGAGATTACCAACACCACAATACCGACAGTTGAAAAACATGAAAGTTCACATGCCCGACAAACCACAATCCCGACAGTCAACAAAACAAAACAAATCTGTTTCCAAAAAACACACACACAACACAAGCACACCAAAAACCTTACAAACCTACACTAAACCTTACATACAAAACTATCTATGCACTAACCTTAACCTAAACCCTAACTCTAAGGTCCGTCACTATCGCACACTTTCCTTATCCGCACCCTAACTCTAAAGTCTGTCACTATCGCACACCTACCTTATCCGCACCCTAACCCTAAAGTCCGTCACTATCGCACACTTACCTTACCTGCACCCTAACCCTAAAGTCCATCACTATTGCACACTTATCTTACCCGCACCCTAACCCTATAGTCCGTCACTAATGCACACATTCCTTACCCACACCCTTACCCTAAAGTCCGTCACTATCACATACTTACACAGTCGCGCTCATTTTGCATGTCGGTATTTTCAGCATCGGGATTCCAAACTGTCGATTATTTCTGTTGTCGGTCTTCTTGTTGTCGGCATTTTCACCTTTCGTTGTTCTCAGGTAGATCCATTTATTCTCATATGTTTATATGAATATATATATATATATATATATATATATATTTGATGGATTTAAAATATTTGGTATAAAACACAGTCAAATACTGATGCATATCATAAAATTGTTTAATATACTTATACAGGTTTGGGGCATTGGAACATTTTTATATTATAGTTATAAAGGAATATTTTTTATCTTATTCAAAGAAATGTATTAAATTTATTGGTGATGTTGAGAAAGAAGTAATGATGTTAGCAAGATGTGAGAAGCTTGATGAGTGTGATAGCAATAACTTCATATACAAGTAAACATTACCTGGTCTGGATGAGTACATGATGTTAAGAACTGTTTTTAAAGGCAGTGAGTAGTTTGGTGATAGAAGTTAGCATAACATGGATAAAGGCTAGGAGACACAGTTTAGGTAAATATAAGACAAGACAGGATACTAGCAGATATGTTTTCTTCTGAGATAAGACTACATAAGAGTTGCACTAATTTATGGTCTGATAAGCTTTTTAAGATGGATTTTTTAACATCAAGTTCTTTACATTTATGTCTGAGATTTTTCATGTGACTGTTTATAATATTATCTGTTTATTTTCACTTTAAAGGGAGCATTGTCATTCTTGACTGATTCTAGTTTAACTGAACTAAAGCCATTCATGTCATGTGATACTTCAGACTTTCTATTAATATAGTTCTATGTCTTAGAGGAAAATTGATATTGGTACAAATATAGTAACATGGTGATTCACACTCAACTTTAGTTAAATGAAAACATACTTTTGCATGTTTTTTGTAGTAACTCCTTGATCTTGGACTCACAGATCTCTTTCAAAGCTCTAGACAATGTGCAAACTTTTTGTATGAATATAATAGGTTTGTGCAAAACACTGGATTAAAAATATCCCATTTATTTTTAAATAAAATGTTTGGGTTAACCCTAAGGGAAAACAATATGAAAGAATGTACTGCATCCACCACAGACACTCAATATGTGGGCTAAAAACCCAAACCATGCAGAAGAACTTCTGTTTGTAAAGAGCACAGTTAATATCTGACAAATTAACTATCTTGAAAGTACCTGGAATGGCTACTAATGGCCTAAAATTGTTGAAACCCTATGGAGTTGAAGTATTGAACCTGAGCCATCTGTATGTGTGAAAACTATATGTTCACATGGTTATACAAATCCAGTTTCTTCTTCTGGTAGTTGCCCTTCTTCCTTTTGAGATTTAAGGGATGATAAAAAGCTTGCCTGTTCTGATCTCTCAGTGGACAACTGAAGTTCTTGTGCCCTTGGTAAGATCTGATCTGCCCTTGGCTCTTCTGCCCTTTGTACCTGTACTGGCACCTCTCCTTCTGGGAAATGCCTTCCAGGGCCAGATTCTGGAGGTGCTATTATGGGGTAATCAGGGGAGATTCTCTTGCCTGAGGTTCTGCTTTCTAAAAAATGACAGTCATCCTCTACAAACAATATACTCTGATTATCACAACTTGGAAAAGCACTGTCAGACAGATTTTTATAATCGTTATAATCTCCAGTAAACTTTTTACATTTTACTCTTTACGTAAATCATTTTCATGACTTGAACATTCAAGCACTTTGTTTAATCTAGAAATAACTTTGATGTCTGCATGCCTTCTTGTCAATAGTGGAGTTTAAAGAATTGGAGTTTGGATTAAAGATTTTTTGTGGAAGAAGTTAATGGGCAAATTGGTCAATCTTTTGATAGCATGCTTGTAGATTGTGCTGTACATCTTTTTTTTTTCTTTTCTGGACCAACATTTTCAACTTAATGGTTTTGCTGTGGTGGGAGGGTTAAGGCCCTGAGTTATGCAAATTTGGTGCTAGCAGTTTGGGAACACCTTATAGTTTATGAACATCTATTCTTCTGTCATATTTACATATATGTCCTTTTTATTTTCAATATTTTTCTTTGATCTAGTACAGAAACTAAGCTCAATTCATGTTAAGAATGTTTGTGTGTGTTTACAGACATTTTAAGATATTAGTTTTTCAAAAGTCTGAATGAGATTAATTTTTGTATTTCTGTAGATCCAAAAATGTATATAATGGTGTTTTTTTTTCAAAACACTTTTATTAGAATTAAAATTGAAAATTAAATATGTACATTAGAAATTAACAATTTTCAAATAGTCAAACAATGATACAACAAACATAAATAAACTATATACAAAGACATTCTCAACAGTTATAAATTGATTAAGTAATTGCTTTTATAATAAATTATAGACTTTTTTCCATATATTGCATTTAACAGTATTCTGAGGATATCTTGATTTGATAGTTAAATATTCCAAAGTACAGACTTCCAGAAGTAAAGTTTTGAATTCTTGAATTGAGGGAGTAGTACTGGATTTCCAGTTTCTTGTAATAATTTTTCTGACAACTGATAATAATGGTGTTTTTTAAGATGAGATTATATCATAAAGAGGCAGCTAATAATGCAGTCTTGCAATATGGTAGTATTCATTCTTGTTATACTAAAAGGGATATAGTTAAAGGATAATTGCTTAGGGCTAGCAGATTAACCCCCAACAATTAACTTCTTTTTTTTTTTTTTTATCAAGCTCTGAATTAACTTTAAAGCAAATTACTGGCTAGGTGCTTTCTCAAAAGTTTTATACTTAATTGCATCCAAGAGGTAATTGAGAGAAGACATAATGAATATGCACCATTTTTTTCAAAAGTATTTTGAAAGAGGTGACACTGAGGGCTTAATAACATCAGTGGAAACATTTAATAAGATGGGCTTTATGCTGACCCACAATTTGAAAAGTGGGCAAATTAAAGAAGTAGCGTCTAGAAATTGGAATATTTTGACATCCAGTCCACTGGTTTTAGATGTGATTGGTGAATCACCACATTTATGAAAAACAAGTAGAGCTTTCATCCTGACAATCTAAGGACTTCTTCAGATAATATAATCTTAAAAATGCAGCCTTATAAATACATTCCTTCAAATTACTTGGCAACATACATCCAATCAGTAAACAGTATTAATTAAAGAAATAAAACCATTTATCACACAATACTTCCCAGTTATTTCCAACCAATAAATATACTAGAATCTCTCTCTCTCTCTCTCTCTATATATATATATATATATATATATATATATATATAGATGTGTGTGTGTGTGTGTGTGTGTGTGTGTGTATGTGTAAATAGATAAATGAATCAAGCTAAAAAATACATTTAAATATACATCTAAATTATAATAGTGTTTATATATAAAATCCATGTGATAAAACATGAAATGTTCATAGACCTCAGTTACAATAGCCCATTCAAACAGATCATGTCATTCAACCTTGAAGGGGATTCTGTATTTAACTTAATTTGCCAGTAAAGTTCCATTGCTTCAATAATGGCACCCTAGCAACATTCCCGGGCAGGACTCAGCATTTTCTCCACTGCATAAAACATTTTCTTTTAATTCTTACAAATAATAGAATGCTTATATAGTGTATTACTTACATCTTTAGTTTTAATGGCATAATAGTGTCCCTACATTTTAGTTCATAGCTGCTTCTTGGTTTTACCAACATAAAATCTACCACATGAAATAAATAAAGCAATGTAAACCAGCTCAGAAATCTTACACTTACATTTAAAATTGTTTCTAATACTTTCAGGGTATGATTTAACTATAATATTAGCATTGTCATATATATGTGTGTATATATATATATATATATATATATATATATATATATATATATATATATATATATATATATATATATAAAATGTGTGTGTGTGTGTGCATGTGATTCTCTCTCTCTCTCTCTCTATATATATATATATATATATATATATATATATATATATATATATATAAATTATTTATCTTAGAATCATAGTATATCTAGTACGCCTTTCACTAAACACAGTAATCTTAATACTGCATACCAGTTCTCCAAGATATCCCCTTTCAACAAATATAACACATAACTTATCACACTCTTCCAAAAACAATAGACTCCTCATAAACTAATCTAGACACCCAAACAAACTATCATTAAACCAAATTATTTCTTCCTCTTCTTCTTCTTCTTCAAAAAGGGCGGGTCTAGTGAAATCCAGGTAAGAATAAGAAATGTTCAGTTTACAAAAAATAGTAGGGTCATAGATATTGCCTACAGGATTCATAGAAATAGTGATATACAAATAATTAATACTGTTATTACTCATATTATAAGTAAAATTCAAAAATGAAGTTGTACTATTAATATATTCAACAAATTTAAATACATCAATTGCTCCTGTTCAAAAATGAAGAAGTCATCAAAAAAATCTAATGTATAATGACATGCACTTCCTAAATATAGATGATACAATATATTGTTGTTCAATAAACCATAAAACATTTGCAAAAATGTGGCATAAGCAACCCCATACTAATGTCCCTAGTTTGCTTACAATATTCTCACTCAAAAAATAACAAAAAATGTTTAGAAATACCATTTCCATAAACTCTATAGTAATATTTATATCAGAGTGTGTGCCATTGTTTCTGGTTTTGGTTCTTTGGTGTATTTGTTTTTTGCCAGATTGTGACTGTTGTAAT